>NW_023270316.1:47209841-47256550 GCF_011800145.1 Mirounga leonina
AGAAAGAAAGAAAGAAAGAAAGAAAGAAAGAAAGAAAGAAAGAAAGAAAGAAAGAAAGAAAGAAAGAAAGAAAAGGAGAGAGGGAGGGAGGGAGGAAGGAAGGAAGGAAGGAAGGAAGGAAGGGAAGGGGAAAGATTTTTTTTTCCTCAGTAAATTCTTGTTGAGGGAAGCGGGAGAGGAAGGGAAAAGGAAGAGGGAAAAAAAGAGGTGGGAAGAAAGGAGGAAGTCTGGGATAGGGTGCGGAAGGGAGAAGAAGGGTGGCATGTAGGCAGGTCCCAAAGCCCCCTTGGCCAGGCCGGCCTGCTGTACCCACAGCCCAGCCTTCCCAGTCCACAGGCTGGGTCCTGCTCAAGTGGGCGGTGGAAGGGCTAGATAGTGAGAAGCTTTTGGGCCGCCCTCAACTGGGAGGCCAGGCAGGGGGCTCGGAGAGAGGGGTCTAATGGGCAGGGATGGGAACACTGGGGTAGGAGGATCACATCAGGGGGACGGCAGCACGACAGAGTCAGAAGTCATGCCAAGTCCAGCTTGCCCACACTCAGGTTCTACAGCCACAGGTTCTGGCGGCTCAAGACGAGGGCTGCCCCTCAGAGCGAGGCAGGGCAGAGCAGTTGGCTTCCTCCGTGTGCAGGTGCCCCGGGATCCAGCCGCTGCCTCCTCGCTGGACGTGTCCAGCGACGAGTACTCGGGCCCAGGTCCATCTCTTCCTAGGGTGTGTGCCTGAAGTGGGCTTCCATTTGGGGTAGCCTGGTGCCATCTGTGATCGTCCGAAAAGCCTTCAGCCACGCCTGCTGCTGGACCACGTTTGGCAGGAACCTGCGCCTCAGCATGACGGTGACAGTGCCTTGCGGCCAGTGGTGGCCCTGGGTGGACGGCGCCAGCCGGCCGGGCACCACGTAGCCGCGCTCCCTGCTGCCAGTGAAGACTTCCCCGTGGCGTAAAGTGTCCAGGTCTTGGAGGTACGAGAGCTGTGGGTCATCCCGGGTAAACCCGGGCTTCCGGAAGCCTTCCGTTTGCCTTGGGACGCGTTTTCTGCGTGTTTTCTTCCTGCAGGTAGTTCCGGGAGAGGAACTCCACCTGCAGGTTGTGCAAGGGGTCCTGCGGAGAGCACTGACCCAGCGCACCATCTCCTGGTCCTCGGTAGACGAAGATGGTGTGGGTGCAGTTGTCCTTAAGGTAGGTGACCCACAGGCCATGGGGGTGGCGTATCTTGGCTGGCTTCTTCTTCTTCTTTCTTTCTTTCTTTATTTTTTTTTGGAATTTCAGTTGGCTTTTATTGAGATAAATTAACAACAACAACAACAAGAAAAAAAAAATCAAGATTTTACCATCTTTTCTGAACTTTATACTCTCATTAGAGACTCTGGTCCATAATCTTGTACATTCAACATAACACATTCCAACAAAAAGAGAACCGCCCTGGAACAACAATAACAAAATCCCATGGTCATGTTTTTTGTTTTGTTTTGTTTTTGTTTTTGCTGCGGTCAAAAAATGTTGGAGAGAACTCTGAAACTTTGAAGCATTTATAAGGGTGATATTGTTCAGATGTTCCTGTTTATTTTGGATATTTTATTGTATCAACTAAAAATTTAGTGAGTAGTTGACTTTGTGTTTTACTGATGTTTGCCAGTTACAAATGTTGTACAGCAGGGGATGAAATAAGATATCTTGGCTTCTTTGGAAATTAAATGAGAGAGAAGTGGTTTTAGATATTGATTAAGCTGGAGTTAATATCAGTTGTTAGTATTTGAAGCTGGGTGCTGAGTGCATGAATTCAATGTCCTTTTTTTTTTTTTTGTACATCTATATATGTTTGAATTTCTGCATAATAATTTTTTTAAGTTGCACAGTTTACCTGTTTTACTCTGGGCAAAAAATCCAAAATTTGTAACTTAAAACAATCACCACTTGTTATTGTTCATGAGTCTAAAGTCAGAGGAGTAATGCTGCTGATTATTGGGGTAAAACAATTAAAAGATCTTCTGCCAATCCAGAAATTCCTCTACACAAAATACAGGAAAGAAAGAAAGAAAAGCAATAAACCAGAATGAGATGTGCGTCACAGGCAACTGGCTAAAAAGATTTCAAAGATAGAAAAAAATCTTGCCCTTTTAGATAGCCGGGTAGATACACCTAATTACACATGTGTTCTCAAAGTTAACTATAACTAGTCCTCAAGAAAGAAGACCAAGGAAGAGCCCCATGTGTCACTCATAGAGCGTTGTAAATTTGCCGGGTAATTGGAGTGGCCATCTGTGTTAGTTAATTGCCTTTATCCAAAGGGAAAAATAAACTTCTCATATCTTGATGATGATGACAGGAGGTAAATTTTAAAACTTGGAGCCTGGAGCAAAGGTTAAGCTGGTTAATCTCTTTCCATCCAATCTCTCATTGGAGACTAGGAGATAGGTCTACTATTTTCCTTAATGATTATATTTCAAAGAGATGGCTTGTAGGTCCTTAAGAAAAGCATGTTTGAGTGGTAAAACTGGCAGTAGACTTATTTAGTATTTTTTAAAAATTATATACATCTCAAAGGACAGAGAATTTACAATTAAATGTTTCTAAAGGAAATACTGTAAAAAAAGGGGGAAGGGGGAGCTCTTTCTCTTTTTGCTTCAGGAAGAATTAAATTCTTTTCTTACTTTTCATTTGTAATTTTCCTTACAAGATTGAAGTCAGGTTCATCTGATCTTATCTGGGCTGGCTCATGAGTCTGCAGTAACCTGACAGCTCTGCTGGGGTCTGACTCATGTGGGGAGTCTTCACTTGTATGTCTTAGTGGCTGGCTTTCTGTGGGCTGGTTACCAGGGATAGCATGAGGAACTCATGCCCAGGCTTGTTCACAAAGCAACTGCAGACTTCCAGGAGCAAATAGAGCATGCACATTTCCTTGAGACTTAGGTTGAGACCCACCACAAATATTTCTTCTACATCCTATTGGTCAAAGCAAGTCACAAGGTCAGTCTAGATTTAAGAGTTGGGGAAATATATTTTATCTCTTAATGGAAAGAGCCTTGAAGTCACATTCCAAGAGGAGTATGGATCCTGAAAGGGGGAAAAAATATGTTGCCATTCTTTTGCAAACTACCCAACACATAGAGAATATACAATTTTCAAAGAAGTTTCATTGTGGTAGAGATAGTGATTACAGTTATTTTATGTGATTCTCAGAATTCTTAGGCTTCCTTGCAGTGAGATTGCTTAACTTTGCTTAATGGACCATTTGAAGTAACATATGTCTGTCATAGTCTGAGAGAGTCAAGATGAAGAGGTGCCTTCTTCATCCCTCTCTTTCTCTACCATGGCAATTTTAGAGGGCACATCCACTGAGCATGACATCATAATTGGAAGAAGACTTCTGACATGTCTGAGTAGGTGAGAAATATTTATTGTAAAAGCCACTGAGATCTCTGAGTTTTTTATTGTGATATCTACTAATTAACCTAACTAATAAGACATACATGTATTTCAAAAGTAGAACAGAAAGTGTATACTTTTCAAGATATTTTTCTAAGTGTGAAATTTGTTAGATGTTTCTCCTTTCCCTTTCATAAAGATTTGCTAGGAGATGTTTACAATGGAATCCCATCCAAATTCCACTTTAGTATTTCACTTGGTCAAATATATGACTGTGTTGGTTACTGTACTATACAACCTAGTGAGTATACAGAATAAAATTCCTATCTCCCTTTGTCTACCTAGTAAAATCTTTTTACCAAATTTTACTTCCCTATCTGTAATTGTTCAGTCTTAAAATATTGGTTCTAAGGAATGTGTCATCCTGTTTTGAACTTATGTGTCTGTCTCTGTGTTAAACTATAAGCTCTTTGAGAACAAGAACCAACCTTATTACTCTTTGACTCCACATTACGTAGGTCAAGACTGTTTTGTAGGAGATAAGATACCCAATAAATGAGTAAATTATTATGTTTGAAGGTAGTTGCAAAAGTAGACTATACGTTTCATGTTAGCATTACAACATAAGTATAATAAAGTAACTCCTCTGTATGTGCAAGATGTTTAGGTTAGCCTAATCTAATCTACATGTATTTTAAATATACATGTATAAATGATTTTAAAATAATTTTACTAAACTTGAATTTAGAAAAATGAGTATTAGTGATGAAGATATTAATTATATGAATAAACAGCCTTCTATATAATAATCAGAAATTATTAACAGCCATCAACATATGAGGCATTAAAAAACAAAGAGGTGCCAGCTAAAGGAACAACAGTTAAATAGATTTTATCACTAGACAGATAATCTTTTAATAATCACCAATATAGTGTTCGGATAAAAGCTGAATTAAATATTAAAACTAAGGCTGGGAGGCTCCCTACTTTCTCTTCCTTCTCTTCTTTGCAAAAAGTAAACAAACAAAAAAATGGCTAGCCTTTTCAGGTATTCTGAACCAACCTAGGTCTTCTGACCATGTTGGGGAGTCAATGATTTTTAATATATTCAGCATTGTGCAACCATCACCATTATCAATTTTAGAATATTTCATAATCCAGAAAGAAAGCCCAAAAGGCCATATTTATTAGCAGTCATTTTCCATTTCCCTCCACTATCCTAAAAGCTTTATGCAACCACTAATCTACTTTCTATCTCTATTTACTTAGCTATTCTGGAAATATCATGTAAATAGAATCATACAGTGTGTGGTATTTTGTGACTGGCTTTTTCACTTAGTAAAATTTTTTCAAGGTTCATCCACCTTACAACTTGTAATAGCACTCTATTACTTTTTATTTTCAAATAATATTGTAATCTGGATCTGCCACATTTTACTTGCCATTCATTGGTTGATGTATATTTGAGTTTAAACTTTTCGTTATTAAAATTAGTATTTGGGAGGTTATTATTACCTTCTGACCCCAACTCCAGGGTGTCTTTTCCAATACCACTTGTCCAACTCTCTGACACCAACTGGGTGTCTGACAACTCAGTTCAGTTCTAACACTATCTGGAGTTAGCTTCCAATCCCACAAGTTAAAAGGCTCAGTCACACCAGATTGCCCCCACTTCGGGATCAGGATGCCATTCGCAAGTCTCTGGCCACCTGAACTGACTGGCTGTAAATCAGGGATTCCCATGACTTCCTTGTCTGGTTCAGTAATTTGCTAGAATAACTCACAGAACTCTGGAAGGGACTATACTTAATGTTTATCAGTTTATTTTAAAGGATACAGATAACCAGCCAGATGAAAATTAAATAGGGTGAGGTCCAGAGGGGTTCCAAGTATGGGAGTTTCTATCCCCATGGATTTGGAGTATATCACTCTCCCAGAATGTGGATGTGTTTGCCAACTCACAAACTTCCCAAATCCTGTCGCTTAGAGGCATTTATGGAGGTTTCATTAGGTAGGCATTAGGTAGAGTAGGTAGATTAATTAAATCATTGGCCATTGATGATTAATTCAATCTCCAGTCCCTTTCCTTTCCTTGGAGATGGGGACTAGGACTAAAAGTTCCAAGCTTCTAATCAAGGGTTAGTGTTTCTGGTGGCCAGCCCCCATCCTGAAGCTGTCTAGGGGCCCATCAAGAGTCACCTCATTAGAACAAAAGACATTCCTATTATCCTCATTGCTCAGGAAATTACAAGGGTTTTAGGAGTTTTGTGCCAGGAACTGAGCACAAAGACCATGTTTTTTTTTTTTTTTTTTTTTTTAAGATTTTATTTATTTATTTGAGAGAGAGAGAATGAGAGAGAGCACATGAGAGTGGAGAGGGTCAGAGGGAGAAGCAGACTCCCTGCCGAGCACGGAGCCTGATGCGGGACTCGATCCCAGGACTCTGGGATCATGACCTGAGCCGAAGGCAGTCGCTTAACCAACTGAGCCACCCAGGCGCCCCGACCATGTATCTTTCTTAGACAACAGCACTGCTTTGAACATTTGTATATATATATTTTTGTGTCAATGTGGTTTTTATTTATTTATTTTTTTGTGGATATACATAGAGGAATTGTTAGTTTATTTGGTAATTCTATTTTTAACAGTTTGAGGAACTACAAAACTGTTTTCCAAAGAAGCTACACCACTTTATAATCCCACCAGCAATGTATGAAGAGTTCCAATTTCTCCACATCTTTACTATCACTTGTCAGTGTCCTTTTGATTGTACTATCATAGTGGCTATGAGATGGAATTTCTTTGTTGCTTTGATTTGCATTTCCCTAATGACTAAGGATGCTGAGCATCTTTTCATGTGCTTATTGGCCATTTACATAACTTTGGAGAAATGTCTATTCACATCTTTGGCCCATTTTGTATTGGGTTATTTATCTTTTGATTATTGAGTTGAGTTGATTATATGTTCTGGATACAAGTCCCTTATCAGATATAAAATTTGCAAATATTTTCTCTCATTCTGTAGGTTATATATATATTTTTTACTTTCTCAAGGGTAAGTTAAAAAGGATACAAGTTTTCTTTCAATGAAGTGCGGTTTATCTATTTTCTTCTGTAGCTTGTATTTTGGTATTGTATTAAGAAACCATTGCCTAATCCAAGGTTACAAAGATTTACTCCTATATTTCTATTTTAGCTCTCAGAGTTATGTCTATGATCCATTTTTGTGTTAATTTTAGTGTATGATATCAGGAAGGGACCCCATTTTACTTTTTTGTACGTGTGTATCTTGTTGGCTGGTACCATTTGTTGAAAAAGTTGTTCTTGGCATCCTTATAAAAAATCAGTTGAATGGAGGTTCCTCAATAAATGAAAAATAGAACTATCACATGATCCAGTAACCACACTACTGGGTATTTACCCAAAGAATACGAAAACACTAATTTGAAAGGATATATATGCACCCTTGTGTTTGTTGCAGCTTTATGTATAATAGCCAAATCATGGAAGCAGCCCAAGTGTCCACTGGTAGATGAATAGATAAAGAAGATGTGATATATGTATATATTATTCAAGCATAAAAGAGAATGAAATCTTGCCATTTTCAACAACATGGATGGATCTAGAGAGTATAATGCTAAGCAAAATAAACCAGTCAGAGAAAGGCAAATACCATGTGATTTCACTCATATGTAGAATTTAAGAAACAAAACAAAGAGAACAGAGAAAAAAAAAAAAAGACAAACCAAAAAACCAGACTCTTAACCATAGAGAACATACAGATGGTTACCAGAAGGGAGGTGTGTGGGGCGGTGGGTGACATAGGTGAAGGGGATTGAGAGTACACTTATCTTAATGAGCACTGAGTAATATTTGGGATTGTTGGATCACTATATTGTACACCTGAAATTAATATAATACTGTATGTTAGCTACACTGGGATTAAAATAAAATAGATCAATTGACCTTAAATGTAGTGGTTTATTTCTGAATTTACAATTTCATTCCACTGATCTATGCATTAATCTTATATAAGTAAGTAACTAGTGTAGTTGTGTAGTAAATTTTGAAAATGGGATGTGCTAAGTCTTCTAACTCAGTTTTCTATTTTCAAGATTATTTTTGTTATATAGGATCCTTTGTAATTCCATATTAATTTTAGGATCAGCTTGTAAATTTCTGCAAAAAGGCCAGTTGGATTTTGATAGGGATTGTGTTAAATGCATATATCAATATGGAGACTATTGCCATCTCAACAAAATTGAGTCTTCTGGTCCATGAAAAATGGAATGTTTTTCCATTATTTAGATCTTCATTAATTTCTTTCAACGATATTTTATAGTTTTCAGTGTATGTCTTGTACTACTTTTGTTCAAGGGATGCCTAAGTAGTTTATTCTTTTGTTGCTGCTATAAATGAATTATTTTCTTAATTCACTTTTGAAGAATTCCTTTGGTTTTTGTATGTTAGTCTTCCATCCTGCATACTTTATAAATTATTTTTTCTAGTATCTTTTTTTTTTTTTTTGTAGATTCCATTAGGTTTTCTGTATAGATAGATAGTCTGTAAATAGAGACTTCAGGGAAAACTTTCACTCTTTCACTAACATTAAGTATGATGTTAACTGTGGGTTTTTTGGTAGATACCTTTTATCAGGTTAAAGAAGCTCCTTTACTTGTCTATCTCTAATTGAGTCAGTTTCAGTCATTTGCGTCTTTCCAGGAATTTATCCATTTAGTCAAATTTTCTAATTTATGTCATACAACTGTTCATGGTATTCCTTTATAATTTGTTTTATTTCTGTAAGGTCAGTATTAATGTCCCCACTTTAATTTCTGATTTTAGTTATTTAAGTCTTCTTTCTTGTTAAATACAGTGAAAAGTGTGCCAATTTTGTTAATTGTTTTGAAGCATCAGCTTTTGGTTTTATTAATTTTCTTAATTGTTTTTTATCTCTATTTTATTTATTTCAGTTATAATCTTTGTTATTTCCATCTTTGTGTTTGATTGCTCTTTTTTCCCCAAGTGTCTGAAGGTGCAAGTTGAGGTTGTTCATTGGGCATCTTTCCACTTTTTTGCTATAGGCATTTACAGCTATAAATTTCCCCTTAAGCACTGATTGAGCTGCATCCACAAATTTGGTATGTATCCATTAGCTGTATCTATTAGTTTTGAAAATGTCTTCATTTTCATACATCTTAAAGTATTTCATAATTTCTCTTCTATTGCTTAATTTCCGTCTATTTGTGAATTTTCTAAATTTTTTTTCTGCTCTTGTTTTCTAATTTTATTCTATTATGTTTAAGCAACATACTTTGTATTCTTTCAATCCTTTTAAATTTATTAAGGTTCATTTATGGTCTAAAATATTGTTTGTCCTAGAGAGTACTTCATGTGCTTTTGAGATGAGAATGCATTTAGGTGTTTTGGGGTATTGTGTCCTGTGGATATCTGTTAGGTCTTGTTGGTTTACTGTGTTGGTCAAGTCTTCTATTTCCATGTTGATCTTCTGCCTTCTTGTTCTATCCATTATTAAAAGTGAGACATTAAAGTCTCCAACTACTATAACTGTGTTGTCTATTTTTTCATTTCTATCCTTTGTTTTAATATATTTTGAGGTACATACTTGTTTATGATTTTCCTGATGGATTGACATTTTGTTATTATAAAATAGTGCTCATCATCTGTAGGAGCATTTTTATTTTTAGAGTTTATCTACAGTATAGACACTTCAGCTTTCTTTTTTTTTTTTAAGATTTTATTTATTTATTTGTGAGAGAGAGCACATGAGAGGGGGGAGGGTCAGAGGGAGAAGCAGACTCCCTGCCGAGCAGGGAGCCCGATGCGGGACTCGATCCAGGGACTCCGGGATCATGACCTGAGCCGAAGGCAGTCGCTTAACCAACTGAGCCACCCAGGCGCCCAGCACTTCAGCTTTCTTATGATTGCTGTTTTCATGATCTTTTTTTAAAAATCCTTTCAATCTGTTTGTATATTTTCATCTAAAATATGTCTCCCATAGACAGTATATAGTTGGGTCTTTTTTTTTTTTTTTTTAAGATTTTATTTATTTATTTGACAGAGAGAGAGATAGCGAGAGAGGGAACACAAGCAGGGGGAGTGGGAGAGGGAGAAGCAGGCTTCCCGCAGAGCAGGGAGCCCGATGTGGGACTCGATCCCAGGACCCTAGGATCATGACCTGAGCCGAAGGCAGATGCTTAACGACTGAGCCACCCAGGCGCCCGGGTCTTTTTTTTTTTAATCCAGTCTGATCATCTGTTTTTTGATCAGATTGCTTAATCTAGTCACATTTAATTTTATTATTGATATAGTTGGACTTATGTTTCTCTTTTCACTTTAAAAAAACTTATCTCATATCTAATTTGTTCCTCTAGTCTTCTTTTAATGCTTTCCTTTGCATTAAGTGAATGTTTTCTAATGTAATATTTTAATTTTTTAATGATTTTCACTGTAGTTTCTTTCAGTTATGTCCTTAGTGGTTGCTCCAGGGCTTACCATATTTATCTTAATTTATCAGAATCCACTTCAAATTTATACTAACTTAATTCTAGAGAGAGCTAGAAATGTTGCTCCTACATAACTCTGTTTTCCCCCTTTTTGTGTTATTATTATACATGGTAGATCCAATTACTTTAGAAACCCATTAATGCATTGTTTTATGTATTAGCTTTTATATTAGTCCTTTAAAGAAGCCAAGAGAAGGGCACCTGGGTGGCTCAGTTGGTTAAGTGCCTGCCTTCGGCTCAGGTCATGATCCCAGGGTCATGGGATCAAGCCCGTGTTGGGCTCCCTGCTCAGCGGGGAGCCTGCTTCTCCCTCTCCTCCCCACTCATGCTCACTGGTGCTCACTGTTACTCTCTCTGTCTCTCTTTCTCAAATAAATAAAAATCGAAAAAAAAAAAAAAGCTAAGAGAAGAAAGGAGAGCAAGTGTATATTTCTAATGTTTGTTATATTAAACTTATTTTCCATTTCTTTTTTTTTTAAGATTTTATTTATTTATTTGAGAGAGAGAGAATGAGAGAGAGCAAGCACATGAGAGGGGGGAGGGTCAGAGGGAGAAGCAGACTCCCTGCCGAGCAGGGAGCCGGATGTGGGACTCGATCCCAGGACTCCAGGATCATGACCTGAGCCGAAGGCAGTCGCTTAACCGACTGAGCCACCCAGGCGCCCTATTTTCCATTTCTTATTTCTCCATTTCTTCCTGAGGACTTAGTAACCATGCGGTGTCATTTTCTTACTCCAAAACAGCTTTATTTTCACCCACCTCCTTTTAAGCTGTTAGTGCTAAATATATTACATTTCTATATGTTATAGGCCCAACAATATAATAATATATATATTACAGGTGTGTGTGCATGTACAGATATAGCTATACATACACACACAATTGCTTTTTAAATAAGTTAAGAGAAAAGAGGTGGAGTAATAAGCATTTATACTGTCTTCTATAATTATGTAATTATTTTTAAGGTGGTCTTTGTTTTTTTATGTGGATTTGGATTTCTGTCTGGGTTTATATGCTTTCTGCCTGAAGAACTTCCTTTAGTATTTCTTGGAAGAAGGCTCAGCTAACAAGGAACTATCTCAGTTTTTGCTTTTGGAAGTGTCTTCAATTCATCTTTATTTTTGAAACATACTTTTCCTGGATATAGCATTCTTGCTTGACAGCTTTTTTTTTTTTTTTTCCTCCACTGTAGGGTGATTATTGATTATTTTACCCGCTGCCTTCTGGATTGTGTTCCTCATGAGAGGTCAGCTCTAAATCCTATTGGAGGGGGTCCATTGTAAATGATAAGCTGTTTTTTTTCTTGCTGCTTTCAAGATTTTCTGTTTGTTTTTACTTATTGACATTTTATTATGATGTATCTGGGTGTACATCTCTTTGAATTTATTCTACTTGGAGTTTGTTGAGTCTCTCAGATATGTAATTTAAACATTTTCATCACATTTGGAATTCAACTATTATTTCTTCAAATATATTTTTTCTGTGCCTTTCTCTACTGTACTTCTGGTGCTCATTACAAATATGTTGAAGTGCTAGTGGTTTTCTACATTTCTCTGCAGCTGTTTTTATTTTTCTTATTTCCTTTTTCTCTTTGTTTTTCAGTGTGTAATCTTTATAGATCTATCAAGTTCATGAATTCTTTTTTTCTGCCACAACTCTTTTTTTATTCAGTGGAGCATCTTTAGTAAATTTTTCATTTAAGTTTTTGTACTTTTCAACTCCAGAATTTCCATTTTATTCCTTTTTAAAATTTACACCACTTTATTGTTATTCTCTATTTGATGAGACATTGTCATAATGCCCTCTTTTAATTCTTTAAACATGGTTTTCTCTATATTTTGAACATATTTATAAAATCTGCTTTGTAATTTTTGTCTCTTAAATCAGTATTTGGGTTTCCCTCAAATGCAAACAATATTGCCTGCTCTGGTTTTTCCTGTGTATGAGTCACATTTACCTGTTTCTTTGCAAATCACACATTTTTGTTGAAAAACGGACACTTCAGTACAACTCATAACATTGATACCCTTCCCCAAGACCCTAGGACTTCTTGTTGCTGTTAGATAATATATTGTAGCAACTCTTTGGCAAAATGGAACTGAGTAAAATGAGACATGTTGCTCATCTTCCCCACCTACAGTGAAACTCTAGTCCTAGACTGGGAGTTGTGGAGAAGAGGAAGCTGCACATTTGTGATAGAATCTACTGAGTGGAGCTTCTGTCGTACTGCTCTGGACCTGGGGATGGGACTGACTCATGGCTCAAATGCTGTAAATTCAGAGATTTATTAGGTTTTGTTTTTTATTGAAGTTTTATCTATTTCTTATGTGTCATTAGGATTCCTTACAGAGATTTCAGTGGTTGTCTTATTATAATGTTCCCCAGGAAACAATTGCTTATCTAAGAACAGTGTTTGCCCAGCTCCAACCACTGCCATTCTGGAAATCCCACTACTTTACTTTTCTTATATAAAAGAAAACAAATATAAAATTCAAAGGCATCTGCACTATGATATTTCTCTTTCCTTGCTATTCTAAAATAAGTTTGCTGACTACTATTTAAACTATTTCCTTAAGTATTAGTTGCTACACTGCAGTAGCTATTTTAGTTTGCTAGGTGGTCTCTGGCAAATTAATATTCTAATATAGGAAATATTGCTTATTAGTACAGTTGATTGTTTAGCCCACACAGTATTTATATGGGTTTCATAAATTTTTATTAGAATGAATACCTGTTGATTTTCGTCTTAGTTTTCTAAATAAGACTTTTTTTTTCATTATTGTGTTTTTTTTGGGGGGGGGCTTGCTCCTATTATACAAAGAAGTAGAAAAAAGAGCAAATATATTAAATATTTTATTTATTTATTTGACAGAGAGAGAGATAGCGAGAGAGGGAACACAAGCAGGGGGAGTAGGAGAGGGAGAAGCAGGCTTCCCGCAGAGCAGGGAGCCGGATGTGGGGCTCGATCCCAGGACCCTGGGATCATGACTTGAGCCGAAGGCAGACGCTTAACGACTGAGCTACCCAGGCGCCCCAAAGAGCAAATATATTAAATGTTTGTTGACATGTTTACATTCTCACTTTCAGTATGTGTCTATTGAATAGAAAATTCAGTAGGTAAAAATAGAATGTTTATCACAAGAACATATGCTAATCTTTTCTAGATATGAATGTGATATGGGAAAGAAGAGTTCTTTTAAAACCTCTTTAAAAGTGTTCATATTTTAATCTATTTGAAATTAAGAAATAGGGCTCTCTAAGGCTATCTTCAAGGATTTCTACCCTCTCAGGATGTGAATGACAATTTTAAGGCAAAAGGAAATACACGAATTTCCTGAAGGAAAAAGAAAAATTGTAATTAACTAAAATGGCTAAATTCTTTGACAGCTTCAAAAGGAATTTCAATTAAAATGATAAATTAACAAGATTTTTGAGCAATATTAATTTAGAATTAAATGCAATTATTGATGTATAGAAACAGGAAGTTTGCCTTTGGTGCCACTTTAATATAGCCTGTATTTATTATAGTAGAGACATGTGGTTTGACAAATTAGGACATCAGAACTATAGAATTTCAAATGCTAGAGAAGATAATGTCCTCAGTGGTCACCTCTTTAAGAGAAAAGCCCAGAAATCTCAATGCTCTAACAAAATAGATATTTATTTCTTGTATTTCTTATTCATGTGAAGGTGGCCAAACCAGGAAGCCAATGTTCCTACACATGGTTATCCTTCCATGTTGTTGTTTTAATTGTCCCCCCCGCCTTTTTTTTTTTTTGACCCTGCTCGCCTACAGAACTTCAGTCGTGAACATAAGGGGAAAAGCATAGATAATTATGATGGAAGGTTTTATGGTCAGGCATTTCCTTTCTGGTCACATTCTACTGGTACCTAGTCATACCTAAATTCAAAAAAGAAGCTGGGATATGAATTCTATTTATGTGCCCTGGAGGAAAAGAAAATAGATCTGGTGAGCAATAGTCTGCCACATACTATGCTCTCTAGTTGCTTGACTTGTAGAAAGAAAATTTTTAAATCAGCCACAATTCAGAATTTGCATTCTACAGGAGACTGAAAAATGGTTGTGATGCTTCACTTCTGTGCTTTACATGCTTCTGCATGCTTTAATTTAAAACCATTTCTTAATTTTTTAATAAGTAGGGAACCATAAAAACAGAAAATATGACTACTGGAAGGCATGTTGCCTCCTTCTGCAGATATGAACAAGAAAGATAAAGTGACTTGACTAAGCCACAAAGCTAATTAATGAAAGATACGATTTTTTTTTTTAATTCCTAACTGACAATAAGTAGCAAGACAATAAAAGATAATAAGTAGAAAATTAGACTGGCCCAAAGAAAGATGGATTTTACGCTTTGATATACCATAAACTTGATGCATGAATCTGGATTCATGATCTTAATCTTGCATCTGAGACCTCATCTAGGGACAAGAGATCAGTATTTGTGGGGAATCTCCCTAATGAAGTTGAAGAATCTGTGGTTAAGGAATACATTTTGGACTGTGAGAGTATTGTGGCTGTAAGGAATGTGACAGATCAAGTTACAGAACTTGGTAGAGGGTTCTATATGTGCTCTGAGCTTACAGATACTATTCATCTTGCTCAGAAATGAAATGATTCTAAAGTGATGGGAAGAAAACTCAGTTATGTGTTCTGTTAATAAAGAAAAAATAAAACAAATTTCAAATCCCAGTTTGAAGAATGTCAGTAAACCTAAGCAGAGGCTTATTTTTGCTTCAAACATGTAGAAGGACATTCTAAAGGTTTATTTTTGGAAAAAGCTGTTCTCATTAAGAAAAAGAAAGGACAGAGGAAAAGTGGACAAGCTACGAAACAGGAAAACAGAAGTACCATCTCAAGCTTTTTTTTTTTTTTCTCTTTCTCACTGAGTATTGTTAATGAAAGTGTGGTGAGTCTCCCACCTCCCCAAGAAAAAAGGTTCTTTTTGAACCTTATCTTCTTCATCAGTAAAATGAAGGATTTGAGGAGAATTTCTAAGTTTCTCTCCAGATCTTTCACTTTATTATCCCTGAACCTAGTTGTCTATATCTTAAACCACAAAAATAGAGACAGAAAGCATAAACATTAAATAAAATGTATTTATATTCTCAAAAAGTATGTTCTCATTTCACCTAGCTTATCCCTCAATTCTTCCTGTGCATTAGTATCCTTTGAAAATAGAGGTATATTTAAAATATGATTCATTTTTCATTTTGTTCATGTTTTCCCATTGTGAATGGCCAGGATAACTCCAATTCATATCTCCTGTGAATGGGGAATACTAAGGCTGTTGCTTTATGAAGTTGTCCTTAGAAGTGTGCCTGGTATCAAAGAAATACCCATTGAGTTAGTTTCTCTGTTCTAAAGTCTGAATTTAAAGATGGGAAACATTTACAATATTACATCCTATAGGGAAATATAGGTTTCTGAGTTAATATGGAATAAAAGCTGAAAAATGAATAGTCTGTAGTGAGTTTACTATAAAAGCATGTTCAATAATCGTATTTTTCTTATACTCTGTTCAGTTTTATATTTAGATTTTAGTATTGACTAGCTTCTGTAGCTTTTAGAAAATTACATAGGGGGTAATACCTTCTCCTTGATCTCAGGCTTATGTTTTAAAGCTTGAAATTTGATTACCCTCATTATTCTTGATTGGTGTAATTATAAATGTGATTAGTAGAAATAAAATATAATCATACTGTTTATAAAACCAACCAGTGATTTTTCCACCTCAAAAATTTACCAGTTGACTTCTCTGAGCAAGGCACTGCTTATATTTCTTTTAATTCTTTATTTTCCTAGTTACCCATCTGTTTAAAACCCATTGTTCAACTCATCACTTCCCTATTCTATCTCCTCTTTGGTGCATTTCAGTTGTCTTAATATTAAATCAATACTAAATCAGTATTGAAATTGCTGGCTCCATTACTATTAATTCATATTGTGAATTATAAGTTTTATAAGCATATAATTCCTACATCTTGTTACACTCTGGTAATACCAAGATAATGAAGTTAGTTTCTGATGACTCAATTTAGGATCAAGACAGACATTTTAACAGATAATTGCAATGAAATGTGGTGAATACTATGAAAGAATATATTCACCCTTAACTATAGAAGCATCTGGGATTGCTACTTGAACAATAGTTTCCCAGATGGATTATGAGTATCCCTAGTAGGAAATAATCAGTCAGAGAGAAAGAAAAGTTCTGCATACCAGGGAGAGGGAGCAAGTAAAGCACAGATATTGGCAGTAATAATATCATATGAGTGCAAGCAGTTAGTAGAAGTAAAATCACATAGGTACAGTGGTCTGCTGGAACTGATTCCTACTGGCTCACAAGAACTAATTGTGTCCATCTTTTCCCAATATCATCTCCAATGATATTATTTTGTTAGCTTGATAAAGGCCATGTTGGGAGTACCAAGACACCACTGCTTTGGTAGTAAAATGTTTTTAATAGAATTACACACTAGGATGTATGCAAAAAACACGCAAAACAATGACTAAGCCACTATGGGCATAAGCCCGAAAGTCTGTATTTCTGACAAGTTTACCAGGGAATATTTATATACTCTAAAGCCTGGGAAGCATTGACAAACATACAATGGGAAACTGTTGAGGATTCTGACTCTGATGATTTGTAGTAGGAATGAAACTGGTGACCAGGAAACTAGTAATTTTGCATAATTCATGAAACAATGAGAAGCTCTTCTTTTTTGAGGGGGAATCCTAAAATTGATTGCTAGAGAGGCAGTGAAAAGAAAGGGAAGACCTCAAAATCATATGCAGTGCCTGTTTGTTCTGGGGAGTTTCAGAGGATGAAGAAAAGTAAAAAGGGTAATCTGGAAGGGAGTCACTTTTAATTTTCCCCAGGTCCAGCAAGATGCTTCCTACAGCATGAAGGAGGAAGGAAGCATTTGTTTGCTTTATTATAGTATAATGGTAGTGGGTGTCTATTATTGTCAGTCTGGAATGCTTATAGAAGGAGAATTTAGAGGAGAGGAATGGAGGCCCTTCTCATTATGGATACAGAATGTACTTGGTTGAACTACACAATGTATTGCTTTGGCAATTTGACAAGACTGTGCTTAAGCCAAGCTGGAAAAGAGCTGTCAACACTTTATAAACTGTTGAAATAACTTCTTTATCAGTAGAGCATTGCATTGTCTCGCCACTTAACTTTCACAACTTTATCTTCTTTGAACTATTTAATTTCTTATTATGATCTTGAGTGCTTGGCAGATAGATGTGTATAAAATGACATAATGGACATTTTATGGGCTATTCAACTGGTGATCTTTGAACTCATATTGCTAAGTAGTCTGTGGAAAAATAAGCCATTTTAGCACAATTTTAAAAGGAAACTGCATTTCAAAAACCACCCTGATGGTGTATTTATTGGTTCTAGTAAGACATTATACATTGTTAAACTTAAAAAAAAAACATGATATGAGAATCTGTCAAGTTTAGAAAGGAGTGACTATATTCCATTCAGGTCACTGGCCATAAATTTCATGACTGAGTTCTGGTATATTACCTTTCCACAGTCATTTTGGTTGTACTTTAGGGGTCTAAAAAGATTCAAATTAAGTAAACTGATAATGTAACTATACTCCAGATGAATTGGTTTAAGCAGTAAAGCCATAGATTGAAGAACCTTTACATAGGTAAAGATTGGGGTGCAAGTACCGGCTTCCAACTGTTCTTGTCTTTACAAGTATAGAGTTTCTGAATGTCTACGCAATGGGGATGGAGATACTATGTAGTTATATAAAACTCTTATTCTCTGGAGGCACCTGGGTGGCTCAGTTGGTTGAGCGTCCAACTCTTGGTTTTGGCTCAGGTTATGATCTCATGGGTCATGGGATTGAGCCCCGTGTAAGGCTCGGTGCTCAGCGGGGACTCTGCTTGAAGATTCTCTCCCTCTGCCCCTCTCCCCACATGCATGCATGCATGTGCTCTCTCTCTCTTTCAAATAAATAAATAAATCTTAAAACAAAACAAAACAAAAAGTTTTCTCTGGATAATCCTCCACCACTAAGAGAGGGAATGGGCCAGGATAATATTATTCTAAACTGCCAGTAGCCTATCAATATTCAGGACAAGATTAGAAAAAAAAAAATCATGTTATGAACTGTAAGAATGTGAGGGGTGCCTGATTGGCTCAGTCAGTTAAGAGTAGGATTGTTGGTTTCGGCTCAGGTCACGATCTCAGGTTTCTGGGATGGAGCCTTGAGTCTGGCTGCATGCTCAGTGGGGAGTCAGCTTCCCATCTCTATCTCCCTCTGCCTCCCCCCACTTGTCCTCTCTCTCCCTCTGTCAAATAAATAAATCTTAAAAAAAAAAAAAAACTGTCAAGAGTCTGGGATTTTACCATACTTTTAGCTAAAAAATTGTCCAGGTTCATGGATGCTGGCAGAAGATAGCTCTTGAGTCAGAGAAAAAGGACTTTATTACTCACAACCCAGTAGGCAGCATGAGTTTCATTTTTCCTTGGTTTCCTATGTACCCTGTGATGGATAGACTGTAAGGTGGCCCTTTCCCCCTAAACAATGATTCGCATCTTCTGATGTTCAGACTTACGCGTCATTCCCTCTCCTTGAGTATGGGAGGGATCAATGACTTGCTTTTACCCAATAGAATATAATAAATGTGATAAGATGTCCTATTACATTATGGTTAGGTTACACTATATGGCAAAGTTGATGACATATCACCCCTATAATTACATTACCTTATGGAAGACTCTATCTTGGCAGATTGGAGCTGAAGACTAATCCAGTTTATAGGCTTGATGAAGCAAGCAACCGGGTTAGAGAACCCACTTGTCAAGGAACTACAGATGGCCTTTTTGAACTGTGGGAAGCATCCAGTCAACAGCAAGTAAAACCTCAGGTCTTTAGTCATACAGCCACAAGTAACTACCAGTAATCTGAACGAAAGTGGAAGCAGATTCTTCTGTCAGGTCTCTAGATGACAAGGAACCCTGTCTGGCACCTGGATTGCAGCCTTTTAAGACCCTGAGCAAAGGATAAAGTTAAGGTGTGCCTGGATCCTTGACCCATGGAAAGTGTGAGATAACTGTATTTGTTTTAGGCCACTGTATTTGTGATTTGTTATGTTAGTATAGAAAACACTGCTGAAGTCCCATGGGAGCAATGCAGAAACAGACCTGGGTAGATGGTGCACACATAATGAGTTCCTGTCATAGCTGATGAACCCTGAGATTAGGAAACTAATCTCATATAAGAGACTTCTAGCAAACCTGCTTAACCTTTCTCTTTAGAAGGACCCATTACCTTTATAATGCTGGATGGTGAACAGATTTGTTCTGTGACCACAAAGAAGACACAATCTTCATTTTCCAAGGCCGTTTGCTTTTTTCCTTGAGAAAGTAGTCCAAGACAACTGTTGTCACAAGTTTCACCATGGAGAATTGTTGCCAATAGCTCAGAGGTTCTTTTAGCATTCTAGAAGAATTTCCATATACTCAGCAGTATATAGTAGTGTGGAAGAGACCACAGTTATATCTCATCCATGCCAAAAGGTCCATTTGGGACAGTAAAATGGGAGAGAAGTAACTGAGCCTATTTTATAAAATAATATTTAGTTATCTGTAGTTTTTCCCTTGATAAATTTAAGTTATAGTGACTGCTACTAATGTGCAGGTAATATTATGTTTTGGTGTAGAACAGCTATGGGAATGTGCATGAACTTAAACATGTCCCTAAAAAGATAAAGGGAGAATTTTATGCTTTAACTGTCTCAAATGTAAAGAAGATATAGATGCATTATCCCCTTTCCAGTACTCAAAATATTGGTATTTAGGATATATAAACATAAGAATCTGAAACTATTACAGATATTAATAAACTTCAGTAGAGTCATTTTAGTTAAAACATTTCAAGCTATAAATATTTTTCAGTTTTTCAAGAGTTTCTAAGATTTTTAATACAGAGAATTAGTAGATCATGACATGATGGATGAACTTAAATTCTGGGGTCCTTGATCAGGAGGGCTGGGATATCAGACTAAATAAATGAGAGTTTATTAGTTTGGGAGTATTCACTCATGATGCAGGATTTAAGATCCTGTGAGGATCTCGGGAGATGATATGAACTCTGTTGGAATAACTTCTGGAAGTATGGAAAAAGTGATGGCCAAAGTGAGCACCCAAGAATGGAGTTACTCAACTTGTACCCTCAGAAGAAATTTAAAAATGGATGATTTGGAAGCTAAGAGAAGTTGTCATTAAAAATGTTTAAAATTCTTTCCTCGTTTCTGGACTTCAGACAATTTTGATTAAGGATCCACTTGTTAAAGAGAATGTTAGGTCCTTTGACAAAAGGTTTCTATAATACATTGGCAATGTGCAAGATAATTATTCACTCAGTCTTTTCCCATTTACTCAGTATAAATTTACAATGGAAAAAGAATTTTCGAACAATTTTGAGGACTAATTTACTTTGGTATTCACAGATTTAAAACATCACTGTGTCTCCTTTATTTTGAGTGGCATATGAGGGCTAGTTAATAAGTAGAACACTGGGTAATATGCAGCTCATATTAAATTCACAGAGCCATTCTAATTGCCTAATGTAAAGTTAGGAGAGACATACTTGATTGTTAGTGCAACCCCTGCTGGCTACTTGGCCTGTGAAGTGAGAACTATATAGTGGGGCAAACCAAATAGAAGCTCCTGCAACTGAAACCCCCATCAGGCACAAGATAGTTTATCAGCAAAAGTGTCACCACCTGGAGAAGATGAAAAAATTAGTACCACCTTTAAGGATTTAAAGTTTTGGTCCTCTTCATGTCTCCATTAAGTTCACCAATACTCACCAATATTTTGCTAAACCAGATGGATCCTTGAAGGTGATTGTACATTATCACAAACTCAACTCGTAGTAGCCTCCGTTGCAACTGCAATGGCCAGACATGGTATTTGTGCTAGAGCTGAGGTAATCTGGCATCAGCACATGAAGCAGTCATAGATTTAACAAATGTGCTATTTTCTATCCATACTGAAAAAAGGATTAGAAACATTTTGCATTCATGTATGGTTGCCATTGGTATATACAGTTTTCTTCAGGTCTATGTTAACTCTTGTGCCCATTAATGGTACAGTCCCAAAAGATTTGGACCATCCAGATGTCCGGTAGAACTTGATCCATTGAATATATGACAATTTATTAAAGGAGCTAGATGAACAAGTGGCTAACAAATTGAAGGCCTTGGCAAGACATGGATATTCTAAGAGTAAGAGTAAACCCTATGAAATCTCAAGGACTTACTATATCAGTAAACTTTTTAGGGTTCACTGGCCAGAGGTTTTGCAGAATATCCCATCCAAACTAAAAGCATCTCGCATCCTTTTGCAAGCAGCCCGGCAACGTGGAACAAACAACCCAGCAATTTCTGGGTTATTAGATATATTAGTGAAGTTTATGGCAAGTGCCCATGAGAGAATCAAAAATGATCTCCTGGGTTTCTAACTTAAGTTAATTCCATCTGCCATAGAGAATTTTACATCTACTGAAAACAACTCTAGTAAGTAAGCCCAGGAAGAGACAAGAGTGTATGGTCATGAAACAAGTGATGTGTGTCTGGAGCTGTCTGTAACAAGCTGGGTTCTGGAAGATTCACCAAGTCATACAGTTGATCAAGCTCAGTAATAATCCAGTGTCAGTTGGAAGTGGTATAAATGGAATTAAGCATAGAAGAAAAGAGGACATGAACATGCTTCAAGAACCGGTAGCCCAGAACCCATGCCACTGACAGCTTATGCATCACTGCCCCTTTCTCAACTCACACCTGTGGTATGTAGAATTTTATACATTCAGCTGTTGAGGTAGGAAGAAGCTTGAGCTTAGTTCCTGGATAGGTCAGCTTAGAATGTGAATGTACGGCAAAAATGGAAAGCAGCTACACTAGAGCCTCACTCATGGGTGGCTATGAAAAGCTTTGTAAAGGAAATTTTCCCGAGGCAATATAGCTGGTCATCTACTTTGTTTAGAAGTGGTTATAAGTTAGAATATATACTGGCCTGTGAATATAACTAACAGCCTGACCTACTACTCAGGGACCTAGAGAAAGACTGGAAGATTAAAGACAGAGAAGTCTTGGATAAAAGGTATGCGAAGGCACATATGCGAGTGGGCAGAATGTGTGAAGTTCTTTGTATCGTATTAACATATTCCAGAGAGCATCCGCCATAGAAGTCAGATTATACAACCAGTTAGGATGATTCAGTCACCTGTTGATGCCAGTGAGTTTCTAATATCAGCCACCCGATACAGTGGATAATAAATGAAACTTGGCCATGGTGGCAGAGATGCTGTTTCAGTGGCCTGATACATGGGCTCCCACTTAACAAAGCTGATCTAGCTATTCCCATTGCTGGTGCCCAACCTGTCAGTATTAGAGATGCTAAGCCCCCAATGTGGCACAAACCCTAAGAAGATAAATAAGCTCCCACTTTGGCAAATTGATGACATTGGTCCCATTGTACCCTGGAAGGGCCTGTGATTCATTCAGACAGGAAAAGAGACATGCTGGGTATAGTTCTGTCCTTCCTGACTGCAGGACACTACTATTAGGGAGCTTACAGAGCATTTGATCCAATGGCATGGGGTTCCATAAAATATCACTTTTAAAAATTTTTATTTAAAAAGGATGTGTAGGAATGAGCCATCACTGTAGAATCAACTGGTCATATCTATCATATGACCTGGAAGCTGTTGGACTAATAGAAGATTGGAATGGTCTGCTGATGGCAAAGCTAAACTGGAACTCAGATGTAATAACTTTAAGAGGATCAGGCATCATCCTCCAAGATGCAATACACATCTTGAAGCAAAGATGTTTATACGGGATGTGTACCTGATAGGAGGAATTCATGGATCTGACCTTTACAGGGAAAAAAGAATGGCCAACTTTACCATAATTTCCAGTGGTGCCTTAAGGAAGATTTGCTTCCTATTCCTGCAAATCTGGGTTCTGTAAGATCAGAAACTCTAGGTCCCAATGGAGGAAAGGTTTCAGTCAAGGGAAACGGCAACAGTTCTATTGAACTCTGAGAAACTGGTACTGTTTGGTGAAGAGTGCAGGTTTAGGTTAAAATCCTGTATGATTTGGGGTGCCTGTGTGGCTCAGTTGTTAAGCGTCTGCCTTTGGCTCAGGTCATGATCCCAGAGTCCTGGGATCAAGCCCCACGTTGGGCTCCCTGCTCAGCGGGAAGCCTGCTTCTCCCTCTCTCTCTACCCCTGTTCGTGTTCCCTCTCTTGCTGTCTCTCTCTCTCTCTCTCTGTCAAAAAAAAAAAAAAATCCTGTATGATTTTTCAGATCCAATCATAGGGAATTACAAAGGCTTTGCTTGTCCAGCTCCTTAGGAGAAAGTCCTACCCACATTAAACTAAACCACAGCCATGCCTTATAGTTTTCTGGAGGGAGTTGCTCTCAAGGACTCCACTCCTTCCCCAGGCCAACCTTGTATATCTATATTCCTAGACTAGTCACCTCCATTCAGAACCCTCCTAATCAGGGACCTCAACTGAGACACTTTTCCTTCACTTACTTATCAAGAGATCTTGACAAGACATTTTTCTCCACTCTGACTGTAATTTTGTATGCCTACTCCTTCTTCCTCTACTGTTTTGTAACCCCTGGTTACAAAAATTACAAGAGTGTTTTGTTCAGGATTCCTTGACGGTGAGACAGTTCCCCCATCTGCACTGATATACTTGATTCTCACCTGGCCCTTCTTTTGGGGAGAAATGGAATATTGGGAAGTCAGTGCCTACTTTTTCCTTGCTTACACTGTCACAACCAGTGAATAAAGGCTTGATTGTTACTTTCAATTTGGCTAATTGTCCTATGACCACGTTGACACCTGACAGCTCAATATCTGAGCACCTCAGACTTAATGCAAGGAACCCAAAGGCAACAAAAGAACCAACAATTTGTCAGGGGTAATTGACCCTGACCATCAGTAGGAGGTAGAACTGCTGTTACACAG
This sequence comes from Mirounga leonina, assembly GCF_011800145.1. Lineage (NCBI taxonomy): Eukaryota > Metazoa > Chordata > Mammalia > Carnivora > Phocidae > Mirounga > Mirounga leonina. Next base: position 47,233,777 of record NW_023270316.1, read on the forward strand.
TGTAGTCATGGAAGAATATATTTGGTACCCAGATAACCCACTTGAATGCCTTTTAGTACATTATTGCCCAGTTTTGATGGAAAATGGATAAATACATCAACTTCTGCCTGAGAAAGGCATGATGACCCGCCCTGTGCCTGAGGGCTTGTGTCATGTCATCAGGGAATAGTATAAGACTGGCATAGCACATTCTACAAGCTGAGGGGAAAGGGATTGAAAAAGAATAAGGATAAAGGAGGCAAGTATCTGTTGCAACACTCACACATTGGGAGGTATAATTTGTCTTACTAATCTACTTCTCATATTCCCCATGAACATAGGCATGTTAGAACCCTGGAAAAACTGCTGCCAACATGTACATGAAGTGGGTCCAAGCAGTGCAAGGGATGTCCTTTAGTGGAAACCGTGATGTACCCTGGATTCCTATGGAAAGCAGGAGAGGAGTTTGGCTGAGAGTTCTCTTGGAAGGTAATTTCAACACCCAGCTCCTCCAGGGGTTGCTGGCCCTAGGCGTTTGCACCTTCCAAGTCACACTCTTCTCACACAGCCCATATCAAATGACTTATATAGGTGGAGAAAAAAAAGCCTAGCTCTTTTGGCCCCGAATAGGATAACTTTTCTGAACAACCCTGCTTCTTTCCCCTCCATCCTGCAGTCATCGATTCCAAGGACACTCCTTAATACACAGTCTGCACAATCATCTCCAGTGTGAGTCTGCTTGTTGGATTGCTCGACCTGTGTTGCTTTTTTAAAGGATTAAAATTCTAATGACCCATAGGCAGTATAATTGACCTTAGTCTAGTGACTTCTTTTGAACTCACTTGCAAACTAAAATGTAACTTTATAAATTAAATGTTATGAATTGGATTATTTAGATATAAGATTGATGATGGATTTGAATTTTAGACTTGAAATTATTGAAATAAAATGTTTCAAGTGTTTGCTTCTGAAAAATTCTGAATTACCATGAATAAAACCATGAATAGGTGAGGATGTATTTTAACCAATCTGAAAATAGAATTAAGTAATGAGGAACTCCAATTGTCTTGTATTACATATTTCGATATTACTCAAAGTTTGTAGTTTATATATTCAGAAATGGCAGATTCTTTAGACTGAATGTGTGTGTCTCCCCAAAATTCATATATTGAAATCCTAACCCCCAATGTGGTGGTATTTGGAGGTGGGGCCCTTGAGAGGTGATTAAGTCACGAAGGCAGAACCCTCATGGATGAGATTAATGTCTTTATAAAAGAGACCCCAGAGGACTCTCTCACTCTGCTTCCACCATGTGAGGTGATAGCAAGAAGACAGCCATCTGCGAACCAGAAATCAGGCTTTTACCAGGCACCAAATCTGCTAATATCTTGATCTTGGGCTTCCCAGTCTTCAGAACTGTGGAAATGTTTCTGTTGTTTTTAAGCCACCCAGTCTGTTATTCTGTTATAGCAGCCTGAATGGACTAAGACAGCAGATTATACTTGTTTCTTGAGATGATGAGTTCTAGAAATTTCATGCAGATAAAATTAATTGTAATTAATTATAAAATTAATTAATTAATTATTGTAAGAGACATATAATTTCTCAATATTAAAACTTTATTTCACTGGGGATCAAGTTTTGCCTGTGGAAAAGATAAAGTTTTCTTTTAAAAAAATTGGCATATCAAACAAATGCAAATTTTAGGAAAATGTCAACATGGAAACATTTTTATACTATAATATACAGGCCACATACATAGACAACAATGACAATAATAAGATTTGTAATTGATTTATTCTTGTTATTTTAAGGAGGAAACATTCTGTAGTTCAGATTTTCACAAAATAACCTTATCAGAAATTGAATCTAGGCTAATATATGGGTTTCCAGGTCCCAATCCAGACCCACTAGGAATCTGTGTTTTTAATAAATGTCAAATGTAGTTTCTATGAGAGATTGTCTCATTTCCCTGTTGCTTCTTGCTAATCATAGTCTGGAATTCTAGTATATCCATCCTCCTTCAAGATGATGTTGTTCCCACTGCTCTGACCTGAGTAGAAGGGTGACTTAAGACAATGCCAAGCTTTCCTATTCTGTTCTCAAACTGAATCATCCACCATAGTTCACCAGTGTAAGAGGGTTATATGTGCAATAATAGTCTTTTGTGAAATTTGGGGATTATCTTAAGAGAATTATTATTTAAGGGAAAATGTCTTCAAAAATATTATCAACTGACTGTTAAAAATTAATTCCTAAAATCATCCTTTGTATCATAGCCTGCAACTAGATGTGATGTGGAGGAATATGTGAACAAAACTTGCACAGTGGTCCCCCAGTGGGAGAACCTTGTTCAAAAACTTATTTTCCACCTTGAGATCTGCCTTCTCACTCTACTTCTTCTTCAATCCTCCATATTTTTATTTTTTCCCTCTACATTGAGAAGCTCTTTGAGTTTATGTGCCTGCTCCATTCACTTTTACCTACCAGGATTATCAATAGACACCATAATCTGTAACAGTATGTGACCCCACTGCTCTGCTAATCACAGTGTGTAATGCAAAGTAGGAATATACTTATACATAGGTAGAAAATATGTTTATCAGATGGACTGATCACTATCTCACATAGTTTGCATTTCTGAAGTTCTTAGGCAGAGTTGCATAGTGAATATAGCTATATTTGTTTTGTTTTGACCATACAATTAAATTATCAGATGAGTGGCACCGGGGTGGCTCAGTTGGTTAAGCAGCTGCCTTAGGCTCAGGTCATGGTCCCGGGGTCCTGGGATCGAGTCCTGCGTTGGGCTTCCTGCTCAGTGGGGAGCCTGCTTCTCCCTCTGACCCTCCCCTCTCTCGTGCTCTTTCTCTCTCACTCAATTTCTCTCTCTTAAATAAATGAAAGTTTTAATAAAATAAAATAAAATAAAATAATCAGATGAGTATTGAGTATCATACTTAATGATGAGATCTTAGAAATAGTATCATTAAAGTCAGGGAAAAAAGAAGATGCTCATGATCTTGAACATTATTTAACATTGTTCTGGAAGTATGGCAATACAATTAGAGATAAAAGAAATGAGAAATATACTTTAAAGGAGGAAGGAAAAATATACTTTAAAGGAGGAAGGAAAAAATAATATATATTATTATAACCTGAAGGTATAATAGATTCAACTGAAAAATTACTTAGAGTAAACCAAAAAATGAGATATTTTATTGATTTTAACATGAATATACAAAAGTTAACACCAGTTAAAACCAGGTAAAGTATAATAGAAGAAAACATCACTTATAGCAACAACAAATTAAAATATAGAAGATAAAATATAATAAGAATGTAGAAGTTTCTAAATGGAAAGAAAAATTCAACTGAGTTGTGAGAATGGCTTCAATAAATAAAGCCATATCTTTCCTAAATGGCAAATAACTAAAATGTTAAAGATTCCAATGTTTAATAATATAAAAGTTCCAGTTCTCCCTAAATTCACAAATAAATCAAGAAGTGAACATAATTTTATTTATTTATTTAGATTTTATGTATTTATTTGACAAAAAGAGACACAGTAGGAGAAGGAACACAAGCAGGGGGAGTGGGAGAGGGAGAAGCAGGCCTCCCGCTGAGAAGGGAGCCCGATGCAGGGCTCGATCCCAGGACCCTGGGATCATGACCTGAGCTGAAGGCAGACGCTTAACAACTGAGCCACCCAGACACCCCAAGAAGTGAACATAATTTTAAAATTATTTTTAATAGGCACAAAGATTCTAACTTGGGTGAATAAATGTGATCATAGCCAATACAAGTGGGATGCTGACATATTAGTTTCCTATTGCTGTCATAACAAATCACCAGAAACTTAGTGGCTTAAGCAATATAAACTTATTTTTTTTAAAGATTTTATTTATTTATCTGTCAGAGAGAGGGAAAGAGAGAGCACAAGCAGGGGGAGCACAGGCAGAATGAAGGAAGGGGAGAAAGAAGGGAAAGAATGAGGGAAGGAGGAAGGAAAAAAAGGAAATCCTTAAAATTGGCATTGTTTTAATGCCTAGTAGTAAGAATACAAGTCTCTGGTTTTAGAGCAGGCGTGATCTCTTAAGTCTCTATAATCGTATTAAGAAATTGTTCCTTTCAGTGTGTTAAATGCTAATCTAAATGGCCTCTAAGAGATCAACTCCATGTACTTGTATATCTCTATCTCGGGTTGATTTAAAACTAGTAAAATATATGATCCTTGTCTAAAAACCTACTTTCTCTATGGGGAGACAAGATTAGCTTACCTGAAACCACTGAAGAATAATGAAGTTTTAAAAAGTGAAAACATTCCAATGATAAATTGAGTTCTTTAGCCTTTAATACTATCATATTCAGAAAAAGAGAAATCCTTCCAGACTGGATTATTCAAACATGTTTCCATAAAAACAAAACAAAACAAAAAAAGTGAGGTTTGTTTGCATCCTAAGAATGTGGTGGCAACTGAGTTGGCAGAGAGATGGAAGTAATTTTTAGGCAGGTCAAGTGAGAGGTCATGCCCTTCTGGCAAACTGGCAAGACAGAGAGGATATTTGTTAGTAGCTCTGAACTAATTTGTCAGTGATTTAGTAAAATATCTTATAACTATGTAATTGACTTAAACTTTCTGATAGGGGTTGGAAGTTGTTTTTGTGTCTGTATATGTGTGATAGCAATCCACAATCATCTTGTCCTTTGGCCTTGTTGAACCTTCCATTTATATTCAGGTAAAATTTCATTATAGTAAATTTCCCTTAAGGGGTCTGAGGTTATAGAAGATCCAGCATCCTGATTCTATATGGAATTATTTCCAGGACTTGTAATGTTGCTTTTCTTATTTTCTCCAATAAACAATTCTATATAACAAATATTCTCAGTTTTTTTCCATGCCACAATCCCTATGAGGGAAAATTATCTGACTTGGAGCACCTGGGTGGCTCAGTCGGTTAAGCGGCTGCCTTTGGCTCAGGTCATGATCCCAGGGTCCTGGGATTGAGCCCCTCATCGGGCTCCCTGCCCAGTGGAGAGTCTGCTTCTTCCTCTCCCTCTGCCTGCCTCTCTGCCTACTTGTGCTTTCTCTCTATCTCTCTGTCAAATAAATAAATAAAACCTTAAAAAAAATTATCTGACTTATGCTGTTTAGGATATAGTTTTTACATTATGTGTCAGTAATTGCAGAGTGTATTAAATCAGCAATAGTAAAATTGACATGGATCATTTGAATATTACTTAGGTTTGTGTTCATTTTTGCTCATCTCAAAAGCAAAGTATTATAAAAAAACAAAATTATTTTAATAATTGTCTGGGAAGGGTTGGTGTGCACCTGCCTCTTATTGAGGGAAACTTATCAAAGGTTAAATGTAGGTATCTGTCCCTCTTAATGGATAATAAGAGAGAGGTTTCAATGAAGGTGAAGCAAAGGAAAATAAACCCTTAAATTTTGTGATTGCCCTTTTATTCTTTTTTTTTCTCTTGAGTTCTCACTTAGAAATTTGAAATTGCAATAGTATATACAAGGAAGTTTCCATTCTTGATTGTGATTTCATTTTGCTATTTGCTATTACACTAACCTATAACTGAAGGTCCAAAAACATAAAACAAAGATCAGCAAAACTAATTAGTAAAATACCATTATCATGAGTATATACAAAATAAACCAAACTAAGATCAAATTGAGGATTGGAAATACATTTGAATTTAGTGAAACAAACAAACAAAAAAATGATAGAGCTAATATTACTACTTGAATCTGTCCAAAAACTATATATTTACACTGACGTAGTTTTCAAGAATTTTGATCTCATTTCTAAAACTGGGTCCATGAAATACCCAAAGCTTTATTTAGAAAAAAAATTTTGCTTTCTCTTTACTATACAGGTCCATAGAGCAAATAGTTACCATATTAACAAATAGCCTCAATTGCCAATTTCTTTAAGTAAAGGATGGAAAATATCAGTGTGAAAGAAACTTCTTCCTAAAGCAATTAACAAAGATTAGGATTGAAGTCCCCAGAATTATACATTATACATTATTCATAGTACTAACAAAAATACTAATAAATAAAACTTCATATCCTTTCTTAAGCTTATAGTATTGATTCATCATAGTATTCATTTGCTAACAAATATCTGTTGGACATCCCATACTATTGAGTCATTGAGCTAGACCCCAACAGAGTTCAAAGTTGAACGTCTTGATCCCTGTACCTCAGAGTTCATTATCCACAGAAAGATTCAGTGTGTAAGCTACTAACAAAACAGTGGAGAGTAAAACGTAGTTTTTAAAGAGATATCCGTAATAATAGGACTTAGTAATTTAATAATGACTAAGATTCATTATGTTACAATGCCAAGCAACCTTTTTGAGTGAAATGTTATCATTGTTTGCAGCAAAGAAGCTGATGCTTAGTTAGATGAAGACACTTGATTAAGACGTGGTAAGTGGTGAAGCTTTGTTTTAAAACCTGTGTCAGTTCAATTCTAGTGATATTTGTTGACCCCCATGCTGTACCAAAAAGGAGTCTTTCTAAAAACTACTGATAACATAATGGTGTTTTAGTACTCACATATGAAAGTTATTTTATATAGTATCTCATTTGATCATCATATCTATTCTTTGAGTAGCTTGAACTTTTGCCCCACTATTCACAAGAGCAAACTAAACTAAAAAATTAGGAAAAATAATGATTTTTATGTTGTCCTTTTTGCCTCTGAGGGACCATGTATAAGATGTATCTTCATTATTTACTACTTTAATTTGCAAATGGTTGAATTTAGTATAATTTAGACTACTAATTTCATATATGTATGTAAGAGAAGTTAAGACTAAAAATAATTAGTGACATTCAAATATTCATTCAGTTAATTAGAACTGATAACAACATTCTCTTCTGTATCTATACTGAGCCTACTTTTCTGATCCAGTGTTTGAGAAGAAAAGTACTTTCTTGCCTTTTTTGTAATGGGTGTATGAAATTCAAGACTGTGAACTAACTAAAATGTTTCCTTATCAATATTCGCTTCAAGATTCAGCTTTGTTGGGTCCATCAATCCCAAGCTATAAATACTGTCATAATCTGTTCAATCTTAACAAATTCTGCACTTTATAAGACCCATGAAAAGATGTTCAACCTCATTAGCCACTAGGTACGTGCAAATTAAAAAATGCTAAAATATAATGAAAATACCAACTGCTGGAGAGGATGTGAAGAGACTAGGTCTCTTGTAAACTGCTGATGGAATTGTAGAATGACATAGTCATTGTTGCAAATATTTTGCAAGTTCCTTATAAAATTAACCATACAACCCAGAAATAGCACTCTTGGACATTTATCTCAGAGAAATGAAAACCTCTGTTCCTACAAAAACCTGTACATTGATGTTCATAGCAGCTTTATTTTTAATATTAAAACCTGTAAATAAATATCCTCTCCTTATGTCTATGGGAAGGACTACCAAGACTCTTGTCTGTGTGTTGTTGTCCTTTATTATATAAATTAAATAAACCTAACTCTGCTTAATCAGCAGGTTATTCTGCTAGCCTTTTTGGAAGTTGACAACATACATAGTAAATATTTGAGTCTTTATATTGGCCGGGCACTGGGGATGTAAAGATAAAAAGCAAAAGAGACCTGTACTCTCATGGAGCTTGGAGTTTAGTAGGGAGAGCATATGAAAAACAGGCACATCTACAAATAAATAAATAACTTCAAAGTATATTATCATGAGGAAAACAAATAAGATACATCTATTTAGAACAAGGATTGGCAAATTACTGCCTGTTTTGTTAAATAAAGTTTTGTTAGGACACACCAACAATCATTTGTTTCCATAATCTATGGTTACATTCATGCTACAAAGGAAGAGTTGGGAGTTGGAACCGAGGAATGGCCTACAAAGTCTAATATATTTACTAGCTGGACCTTTAAGAAAAAGTCTGTAGACCTCTGACTTGGGATAAAGATATTTTGAGTCTCAATACTTTTATTTTTTTCCTCTTTTAGCAACATCATATCTGTTAACACCAGGTGTTGAGGATTTTTTTTTAAATGATTTTTTGAAGACTTGTCTAATCCTCATATAGCATATCAAAGCCTAGGTCTGGTGGTCTATTATATGATAGTGTATTCTAATTACAGCTAAATTATGCACCTTGCTGCTCTTTGGTAGTAGGATGATATGGTTTTCAAATCATAGGCGAGACCCATCAGTAAATCTTAAAGTCAATTTTCTGGTCATAACCAGCATTTTCAAAAAAGTGGGAGAGATTAGATTAGAAGAGTAGTGTTAAGCACATTGTAAAGGCAAGATTGGCAAGATTGCTTATAAAACCATTGTTTCAAACTGGTATGCACACACTCACATACACACACATTTATTCTGGTTTATCCTTTATGGCCACTAGTTTGAAAAAGTTTGAAAGTCATTGCTTTTTTTTTTTTAAGATTATTTATATATTTGAGAGAGAGAGAGAGGGAGAGAGGGAGAGATCCAGGTGTTGTGAGGCCTACTACTTATATAATTTTGGAGGTTCTCTTTAAGAAAAAGAATCCAAAATTGTAAATCCTTGCCTGGGGTCCATGCAGATGAGAGTCCCAGAACCATAAGATTCATTTCCTTCCCACTAGAGCCACCTTTGTAATTATTTCTACCATGTATATACTAAGGAATGTATATACTTAGAAATGATGAAGCATGGGTGGAAAATTGAAATGCTGAGAAAGTGCTTGAGGTTAGCAAGCAGAAATCACCTAAAAAGAAAGTTTATTTCTTTAGGCTAAATTTAACAGGGTTGACAGAATCTTACATTTTGTTTCATTTTCCTTGCTACTTCATGCAATAGCAGCTTTAGAGATCAGATGTTTTAATAAAAATATGCAAACCACATTTTGTTTTTACATTTTTAGTATGAGTAAATTTGAAGACTTAACCCATAGAATAAATGGTAGATCCTAAATATTTAATTTTGCTTTGTGGAAGATGGCACAGGGTAAGAAGTATGTAGTAGAATTGGTCCCAATTCTACCCAATCATTATGCCCAATCTCCTGTTTCCTTTTTCTTTTCTTTTTGAAATTAATTAATTATTTAATTTTAATTATTTTATTTTATTTTATTGACTTGAAGATACTATCTTCAAGTATCTGAAATTGCCAGGTACTCACTGTCCAAGCCAGTCTTGAAGCTAGGGCAAAGGCATATGGCATATAGTTCTCTACTGGCAAATAAGACTTTGGAAATCTGATGAGTACACTCTGGAAAATGATTTCTTGTCAAATAAAAAAGACCTACCAGAGACTTTCCCAAGCCAGATGCCACAACTGGATTTAATACCTGAAAGTGTCATACTGTCCTGCAATCTTAAAGACACAACCTAGATTCCAAACCGGTATGTTCAGAATTGCAGTACCAAAACCAAACCAAACCCTAAAACCTGGATAACTGATATTATCTGGAAGGTGCTGAACTAATTCTTTTGCCTTTGAGAGATGGAAATTTGCAATTATAAATTTCCTCAAGGTTTTAGTTTTCTCTCAAGTATTTTCTCTCTCTCTCTTTTTTTTTTTTTTTGTGGTAGAAAACACATAATATGAGATCTAGCCTAACAAATTTTTAAGTGAATAGTAAAGTATTGTTAATTATAATTGCAGTGTTGTAGAGAAGATGTCTAGAACTTTTTTTTTATCTTAAATGATTGAAAATGTATACCTCGTTAATGGCAACTTCTCATTTTCCTTTTCCCATAGCTCCTAGAAACCACATTCTATTTTCTGCTTCAGTGAATTTGACTAGTTTAGGTAAGTGGAATCATATAGTATTTGTCTTTCAGTGACTGACTTACTTTCTTAGCATAGTGTCCTCCAGATTAATCTTTCTTGTAGTATGTGACAGGATTTCCTTTTTTTTTTTTTTTTAAAGATTTTATTTATTTATTTGACAGAGAGAGACACAGCGAGAGAGGGAACACAAGCAGGGGGAATAGAAGAGGGAGAAGCAGGCTTCCCGCAGAGCAGGGAGCCCGATGCGGGGCTCGATCCCAGGACCCTGGGATCATGACCCGAGCTGAAGGCAGACACTTAACGACTGAGCCACCCAGGTGCCCCAGGATTTCCTTTTTTTGTGGTTGAATAATATTCCGTTGCATGCATATAGCACATTTTCTTTATCCATTGCTCTGTTGATGGACATTGTTGTTTCTACTTCATAGCTGTTATGAATAATGCAGTTAACATGGGGATGCAAATTTCTCTTTGAGATTCAGATTTCAGTTCTTTTGGATATATATCTAGAAATGAGTTTGCTGGATCACATAGTAGCTTAGTTTTAATTTTTTGAGGAACTTCCATAGTGTTTTCCACAATGGCTATACCATTTTACGTCACCAACAGTGTGCAGAGTTTCCAATTTCTCCACCTCCTGGCCAACATTTGTTATCTTTGTTTATATTTATAATGTCGTTTCATTGTGTCAGTTGTTTCCTTTGCTGTGCAGAAGTATTTAGTTTGATGTAGCCTCACTTTTCTATTTTCTTTTTATTGTCTGTGTGTTTGATGTCATACCCAAGAAATCATTGCTAAGACCAATGTCAGAAAGTTTTTCCCTATGTTTTCTACCAAAAGTTTCACAGTTTCAGGACTGACATTTAAGTCTTTAATCCATTTTTATATGGTGTAAGATAAGAATCCAGTTTCATTCTTTTGTATGTGGATGTCCAGTTTTTCCAACACCTTTTGTTGAAGAGATTATTTTTTTTCCATTGTGTATTCTTGTCACTCTTGTTGAAGATCAGTTGGCTCTGTATACATGAGTTCATTTTAGGCTCTCTATTCTATTCCATTAGTATATATGTCTGTTTTTATGCCATTATCATTATGTTTTAGTCATGGAAGCTTTGATATGTATTTTACAATCAGGAAAGAGATTTCTCCAGCTTTGTTCTTTTACAACATTGTTTTGGCTATTTGGGATAGTTCTCTGGTTCCATATAAATTTTAGAACTATTTTTTCTATTACTGTAAAATATGCCATTAGGAGTTTGATGTCAGGTATTGAATATATAGATTTCTTTGGGTAGTATGGACATTTTAACAATATTAACTCTTCCAATTCATGAACATGGGATATCTTTTATTTGTGTTTTCTTTAATTTCTTTAATCCATGTATTATAGTTTTCAGTGGACAAGTCTTTCCTCTCTTTAGTTAGGTTTATTCTGAAGTTATTTTTTAATGCTATTATAAATGGAATCAATTTTTAAATGATTTTTTGTATATCAATTTTGTATGCTGCAATTTTACTGAATCTGTTCATTAGTTCTGGCAGTTTTTTGGTGGAGTCTTTAGTATTGTCTCTACATAAGATCATGTCATTTACAAATAGAGACAATTTTACTTCTTTCTTTCTCATTTGAATGCCTTTTATTTCTTTTTCTTCCCTAATTGCTATGATTAGGACTTCTGGTATTATATGTTGAACAGAAGTGGTGAGAATGGGCATCATTACTTTGTTCCTGATCTTAGAGGAAAAGCTCTCTTGCATTATTGAGTATATTGTAAACTGTAAGCTTGTCATATATGGCCTTTATTATGTTGAGGTACATAACTTCTATACTGTTTGTTGAGAGATTTTTTTTTTTTTCCATGAAAGGACGTTTTATTTTGTCGAATGCTTTTTTACATCTATATTGAGATGATCATGTGATTTTTAACCTTCATTGTGTTAATGTGATATATCACATTTATTGATTTGGGTATTTTGAAACATCTTTGCTCCCCGGGGTTAAATCTGACTCAGTTGTCATGTATAATCCTTTTAATGCTCTGTGCATTTGGTTTGCTAGTACTTTGTTTAGGTTTTTGCATCTATATTTATCAGGGTTATTGGCCTGTGATTTTCTTTTCTTGTAATGGCCTTATCTGGCCCTGGTACCAGGGTAGTGCTGGTCTCCTGAAATGAGTTTGGAAATGTTCCTTCTGCTTTAGTTTTTTTTAAGAGTTTGAGAAGGATTAAAATTAATTCTTCCTTAAATGTTTGGTAGTGTTCACCAGTGCAACCATCTGGTCCTAGACTTTTTTTTGTTGGGAAATTTTGGATTACTTATTTAATCTTTTTCTTTGTTAGTGATTTGTTTATATTTTCTATTTCTTCATGATTCGATCTTGTTAGGTTTTTTGTTTCTAGGAATTTTTCCATATCTGCTAGATATCCATTAACAAATCAATTTGTTGATGTATAATTATTCATACTAGTCTCTTTTGATCCTTTTTATTTCTATCCAATCTATTTTAAGCTGATAACAACTTAAGTTTAACCACATGCAAAAACTCTAAAATTTTACTCTGCTCCACCACACTTTATGTTATTGTTGTCATAGTTTGCATTGTTTTATATTATGGATCCATTAACAAATTTTTATCATTTAAATTATTCTTAACATTTTTGTTTTTTAATTTTTGCACTAAATTAAAAGAGATTTACACAGTATAAATCTCTTTCAATTCAATAGTTTGGATCATTGGTTTTCTTGAATCTGGATGTCCATTTCCTTCCCTAGATTTGGGAAAATTTCAGCCACTATTTCTTCAGATAAACTTTCTTCCCCTTTTTTTCCCTCTTCTGCTTCGATGACTCCCATAAATTGTATATTGGTCTTTTTGGTAAGTATTCTACAAAGTCTTTTAGCTTTTCTATCCTTTTTTCTACATTCTTTTTTTTTCTTTTTGCTTTTCTGACTGGAAAATTTCAAATGACCATTTATTCTTTTGTTTGCTCAAGTCTGTTGAATTTTTCAGGCCATTTATTTCATTTTTCAGGTCCAAATTTGTTTCTCTTTTATATTTTTTATCTCTTTATTGAAGTTCTCATTTTGTTCATGTGTCACTTCCTTGAACCCATTGAGCATCTTTTTGATTGTTATTTTCAATATTTTGTCCAGTAATTCATATCTTCTTTTTGTCTAGTAATTTATATATTTTCTTTTCTTTAGGGTCTGTTTCTAGAGTATTTATTTTGTTCCCTTGAGACATTTATTTTTTTCTTTGTGTTCCTTGTAACTTTGTATTGGTATCCACATATTTGGAAAATAAGAAAACAAAAAAAACCCAAAACAAACAAACAAAAAATCCCAGCCACCTTTCCTAACCTTTAAGGACTTCTTAAAAGGAAAGACCTTTACCAGTCAGCCCAGCTGGAGATACTGGGGGCCTTTCAAACTCTTTCTTTCCTTAAGATTTTATTTATTGATTGATTTATTTGAAAGAGAGAGAGAGAGGGAGAGACTGAGTGTGGGTGGGGGAGGGGCAGAGGGAAAGGAGAGAGAGAATCCCAAGCAGATTCTGTGCTGAGCCTGATGTAGCACTGTATCTCAGGACCCTGAGATCATGACTTGAGCTGAAACCAAGAATCCGATGCTTAATCAACTGAGCCACCCAGGCACCCCTCAAACCTTTTTCTATGGATGTGTCTTCTTTGGATTTGTAGATTCCTTAGAGGGATTTGCCAGTTTCTTTATTTTAACAGATCATAATCTCTTGCTCCCTCTGGTGTCCATCTGCTGTACCACGGGTCCTCTGAAGCAGCAACATGCTGCCCTACTATTTTTCTTCTCAAAGCCTCCTGTCTAGAGTATGTGGGTTCCTTTAGTAACCAAAATTGGGTTAAACACCGATTGATTCTTCAAAGAGCCCTCTGAAAAGCCAGAATATTGAATGTGTACATCCCACTCTTCCCTGTCTCTCCTGAGGGGAGGCTGGTGAGCTATATTGACTTCTGTCTCATTGGGCCCTCAGGAACAACAGCATGCTCCCCTGATACTATTGTCAGGGGCCTTCAGGCATCTAGAATATGTTGGTTCCTGTCTGTACTCAGAGGTAGACAAGACAGAAGCCAGTCTCTCAAGGAATTTTCCGAAAAAGCCAGTACATTTGCTGTATGGTCCAGTCTTCTCTTTCCCAGGAAGAAGCTAAGAGCTGGGAGTTTTCTCCTGATCATGTGGCACTGTACTGAGGGGACAGAAAATTTTCCCTACCAGCTTTGATTTGGCTGTTTTTTCACTTGCCTGGGGCATAAGAGACTCTTAACTGGTTTATGGATTTCACACAAAGAAAATTGGTGCATGTATTGTTGAATCAGTGTCTCCATGAGTGCAAGGAGGGTCTGGGGCTTCCTATTCCCCATCTTACTGGTATCACTGTATCTAATCTCTTGTTGCTGGAATATTTTTAATCACTACACAGAATTTGGGGTAATTGCAAAGAAAATGCCTCCAAAAAAAGGATGTGCTTCCATATAAAGACTGTTACTAAAACAAAGTATTAAAGCATGAGTTTAAACAAAATAACTGTTTGATACTGAGGTAGCTCAAATAGGAACTCCTCCCACACTTTTATTCAATTCAAACAAGGTGATCAATGTAGATAAATCTTCAGATATTCAGCAACACGGGGAAAGAGATGTTTGTCACCTTCATGATCACCCTTCATAATCTCAAAGTAAATAATGTCACAACATGTCAATTAAAAGTATGAATCTAAATGTGTTATTAGAATAGGTATCTGCTCTACCCCAACCCAGATATTCCATAATGTGCTTAGAAAAGACTGTCTAGCCCAGCTGTATTTTAGGAACTTGTCTACATAGGGAATCTAATGCTCTGGGACAAATGCACCTGGTGTGCTATGTGTTATAGTGCATTTTATTAAAAGTATTATGTCATAGCTGTCCTCTTGATTCTAGACCATTCTTTCATCAAATGCTCCTGAACATTACCACATCATAATCTTCTTATACACCAGGTTCCTCATGAAATTCCTTACCTACATTAAATCTGTATTTTTATAGTTTTCTTTAGAACTCCTTATTTCTATAGTCTTGTTCTATCTATCCAGATTTTTCCTTACAAGTTGCGGGAAAACATGTAGCACTGTGGCTGGAACATTGCTCAGATGCAATAAATGCTTGCTAAATCTGTTTTTGTTAAATCTGCATCTCAGACTGAAAGCTCTGTTCCCGTCAAGCTACTCACACTGTTTCAAACACAGATGATACTGTCATTTCTAGATCTCCTCTACTACTTTTTCTCTGGCATCTTCTTTGTGCATCCTTTAAAATCCAACTCAAACTATACCTCCTTCATGAAGCTTCCCCTTATTACTCTCAATTACTGTCAATGAACTATGCTTCCTCTGAATGGTATCATTTATAATGTGTTCCATAGACTTGAGGCCTCACTCATATAAAGTATCACATTAGATGCTAGCATTTTCATTTCAACAATAGTCTCTGCTTCTGTATTGTAAAGATAATGCCTCATGGTTCTATGTCCCTCTCACATAAATCTCTTCAGAATTTAAAGCTTGTAAGTCAGTATACATGGATGATTCATTCATTCAATAAATGTAACATTATTTTGAGCTAGGCAATGGATCCACAATTTTAACTGCTCCTTCTATATCATTCTCCATGTGCCAGAAACTATCTTAAGTGTTTTAAGTTTATTAATGCATTCACCCTCATAATAACTTTATCAAATGGGTGCTATTTATTTAACCCAAATGTAAAATTACAGACAGGGAAACTGAGGTACTGAGTCATATAATGACTTCTCTAATTTCTACATATAGAGAAAATGTTGTAGAACTAGCATTTGAGCCCAAATAATAGTTATGGGGGTCTGTGCTTTAACCATGATTCTATACAATATCTTCAGATGCCAGAAATATTCATATCATAAAACTTTCTTTGTCCTCAAGGAGCTACTAGGTCTGAAAAGAGAGAGAATGATGTAAACATGTAAGTGCCATACAATATCTTGGATTGTAGGATATCAATCTGTATAGGCATACCATGGAGGTATTGCAGGCTTGGTTCTAATCTGCCACAATAAAGTGAATATTGCAGTAAAGTGAGTGAAATGAATTTTTGGCTTCCCAGTACACATAAAAGTTGTGTTTACACTATCCTGTAGTCTGTTAAGTGTACAATAGCATTATGTTTGAAAAAACAATGTAAATACCTTAATTAAAAATACTATACTGCTAAAAAATGCTAACCACCATCTGAGCTTTCAGTGAATTGTAATCACTATAATCACAAATCACCATAACAAATATAATAATAATGAACAAGCTTGAATATTGTGAAAATTAACACAATGTGACACAGAGACATGGAGTGAGCAAATGCTGTTAGAA
This sequence comes from Mirounga leonina, assembly GCF_011800145.1. Classification (NCBI taxonomy): domain Eukaryota; kingdom Metazoa; phylum Chordata; class Mammalia; order Carnivora; family Phocidae; genus Mirounga; species Mirounga leonina. The sequence goes on from NW_023270316.1 coordinate 47,249,952, forward strand.
AAATGGTGCCAATAGATTTGCTTGATGCAGGATTGCCATGAACCTTCAATTGTAAAAAATGGAAATATTTGCCAACTACAAAATGTCATAAAATGACGCATGCCTTTATAAAGAAGTGGATGGAGTAATCAGTTTTACATGAACTAGGTGGATAGTGAGTCCTGCAGCTAAATCTGACAGTTGAGCTGGGACCTGAAAGATGAGTAATTGCTTGAGAGTTGCATAAAGGCACATAGGGACAAAAGAAGCATGATGTTTGGAACAATTTAATGTAGTTTGGCATAAAGGCTAGTTGCCAACCAATACCTATTCTCCATTTCCCACATATTTTAGAATACTGATTTTTATAAGGGCATTGTGGTCAGTCTCCCTTGTAGCTAGATTTGTCCATATGATTAAGTTCTAGCCAATGAGGTGTAAAATACAGTTGTGTGGGACTCATAACACCTTAGAGACATCAATGTGTACCTTAAAACTTTTTTTGGATACATTTTTATTCTATTTAAGCCACCGATTTTTGAATTCTTCTGTTATATGAGTGAAGTAAAATTCTAATTGATATAGAGTAACTGGAACACAGAACAAGAGAGGAGTCCTTGCTTAGGAAGGCAGTTTGAAAATATTTGGAGGGAGATAATAAAATGTATTGTATCCCATGTAAGGAATTTGTACTTTGTCTCATGAGCTAGTGTTTCTCAACCCTAGCTAATTTGTAATCACCTAGAGACATATGGTCCAGGTCTCACCCTAAACCAACTGACTTAATCTAGAGGGCAGGGGTTTTCAACCTTGGCTTCACATTTAATTATGATGATGTCCAGGCCATATCCAGATCTACTATGTCAGAATATCTGGAGGTGGAGAACTCAGGCATCATTATTTCTATAAATCTCTCCGAGTTACTAAAATGTTCAGCCATGGGTGAGAAACACTGTTGTAAGAAATAGGCTTAGAGTGTCTGAAAAGAATTTTAAATAAGTTTAATAAATTTAGTTTATGTTTTATCATTTTGGCTGCAGTGTGGATGACTGATTAAGAGGAATTTACATTTTAGATCGGTATATACTATCTTTCCCTAAACTGTTTAAAAGAGTTTTCCTTGGAGTAATAAAATCTCAGTTTTTTACATTAATATGAGTAGGTATGTCTCCCCAGGCACGGTACGATATAACTTTTAAAAAGCACCAGGCAAGGAATCAGAGTATCCTAGTAAAGGCTCATCTTAACTGTGTCACTTTGAGGTGTGTATGATGCAGCTATTAAGTGTAACTGCACTTCAACTGACTTGATCGATAAGGGCATTTATTATTTTGCCTAACAAAGCCCAGAGATAGAGTGCTTCAAGATTTAGTTCATTCATCCCATTAGTGGTGGCGTTAAGTCCTTCCGCCTTGCTCCTCTGCTAATCTAGGTGATTTATGGGTTGTTGTAAATCCAGGTGTTACATCTAGATAGTAATATACAGACAGGAAAAGAGAATAGCATGCATTTTTGTTATTTATTAAGAGCAAGGACAATATCTGAGGAGCCCTATAAGCCCATTTCCTCTAACATCTCATTGGTCAGAATTATATCATGTGGCCATTCTTAACCCCAGTCATTGTCTTAAGGCTAGATTGTCCTGACTGCTTGTTCTCTATTCTAGCTACTCTTTGTGGATCTTCTTGAAATTTGGCTTAAAGTAGGACCAACTTGCACGAAACTCTTTAGAAAACAATATCTATGGTAAAATATATAGTCAGAGAAAATCCCCACTGTAAGAGATTTGAAACAAAAACAAAGCCAGAACTGTGACTACCTCAAGAGCAAAGAGGAAATGGAGTTTCTCCATCTAGAATAAAGTCAGATGGAGAGCTTGGAACTCTGTGCAGAGACACAGAGTTGAAATGGGAGGCAGGGTTTCCCTCTGCTGCCAGCAAAGGGTGGTAAAGGAACACATAAATGAATAAAAAAAGACCTACTTTGACTTTCTTATTAATTATGTTGTGAGGCTGAGCAAGTTACTTAACCTTTCTTGGTCTCAGTTTCCTCAATATAATGATTATAATACTTTCTGGACTTGCTTATGTAATTTTTTTGAAAACAAATGAAATTAGATACACAGTTTACTATCTACAAATTATAATTATTAAAGAAATTTTAAAAACATGTTTTATAGATACTGTAATAGTAAACACAGTAAATACTTTATGGCTTTTGTAGATCAGATTGTTATTGGCAGTTATTATCTGCTTTGCTCCAGGTATTCTGCTAAAACTTTGATTATTATTTCACTTCTTTGAAATATATCTTTACTCTATTAATAATCTGTCTTCATTTTAGAAATCAGGAGACTGAAGTTCATGAAATTTAATTAGTTTGCCTACTATCACACAGATAATAAATGCCAAAGTTTAGATTCCAATACACTACTGACAGATTACATAGATCATGTTGTTTTCACATTTGTTGGTGGGGCCTTTTATTTTAACTTACTCTTCTAGTAAGTTTACATGTATATAAAATTTGTACAAGAAACATTTTTTGAATAATGCTAAGCATGTTGTTTAATAAGGTTACCATTTTATTATACCAGTGCTATACTATGTCCAAAATTTAAATATGGTAGTGTAAAAGCTAAATTTTTTTATAGCCTTGAATTCAGAAGCACTGAGAGAAAACATACAAAGTGTGACCCAGAGTTATAATATTTCCCCTGGTGTAATGATGTTTGTATGATAGCTTCTTTGGAAAATATCTTAGAATCCTTCTCTTGAGGGCATACTTTTATCAACATTAAAGTAGAGCTCTCCTATTCTGATTTTTTTCATGGTTAGGAAATATCTTGTTTATCTAAACATTAAGTTCTCACTGGTTATAATATTTATAAAACATTAGATTTTGACATTTTGCATTATCATTTTCTTAGTTGGTTTATTGTATTTAAATAAAATTGTTAGTACTTGGTTAGACCCTAAGCAAATGTTTGCTTTAACCTTTTGGCCCTAGTTTTCTCATCTTAAAATTAATGTGACTCCTACTTGTCTTTTATGATTTGGGGAAGGAAAATCTACCTACTTTTGATAACAGCAAGGCACAGTTGGATCATGATGCCGTAAGGTGTTTTGTTGAGTAATTCTTGTTGATTAAACTGGGTTGTATTTTAACCCCAAATTATAGTTACACTAGAAATCAGGTGGGTCTTGGCATGGAAGTTTGGGCAATCACCATTCTAGATTTATGTTTACATAAAGAACAACCTTCTGGGAAAGACTCATTTTGACAGAGAAGAGAATCCCGATGCCAGTATTTTATTCAAAATCAATGAAAGAGTCAGCAAAAATGTTGGTAAAGAAGATATGGTCTCTCAGATTGAGCTTTGGTTCCATCTTCATAGGCTCATCCCTGAGTTTTTAGCCTAAGGAACAACAACAAAATAGCAAATTAAGAATTAAACTAAATGAATCGCCACCTTCTTGAAGGCAATGCAGCAGCTCTGATATTAGTGGAGGAGGTTTGGCAGTGTTATGAGACAGCCTTGTTAGCCCTCCACAAAGATCCTTATTGTCCTGAATATCAGCAAACTCTTGGCAGAACAGGAACAGCAGAATATTTGAGTACATCAAAAAGGACAGCTGATATGTGGACAGCTACAGAAGTTGAGGAATCTCTGGACAAAAACAAAACAAAACAAAACCAGAAACCGAAAACCAAACAAAACCAAAACCAAAACAAAAACCAAGAAAGCAAAAAACAAGGACACAAGGAAGCTTTGGGAGGTGTAGGCTATGTTGCTTCTCTTAGTTGTGGTGATGATTTTATGTTTCTCTTCTTGCCTATCATTAATCTGCTATGCAAAGCAGTTTATTAGTTGTCAATCTGAAAACACTTATGCTTTTATGTTTTGGTCTGCTGGAGAGAGCCTAATTTGTTTTCTTTTTCTTGGACTTTTTTATCTTCTGTTTTTCATCAATTTCAACTCTAACTACTGTGTAATTTTTCCCTTGCCATTTCTACCTGAAATGATCTTTTATCCATTTTGTTGATCTATATATGTCATTCATTTTTAGATTTTTAGCAATACAGGGAAGGTATTTTTCAGTAGCAGCAAGATACTTTTCTGAAACAAAGAATTTTGGGGTAACTCACACACTATCTAGTGGGCCACCCTGCTTTCATAAGTGCTACTTAATCAGAAGAACATTTTCAGTAGAAGATTAAGGGGGACTCAGATTAGTTAAGTAAGACATTAGAACTTCTTCCTGTTCTAAGAGTGTCCATTGTTCTGATTCAGAAATAAGTTGACATTTTAATATTAACTACAGCTACATACTGAAATGTTTAGTTGTTTACATCTTAAATACTGAGCAAGACAGCAACACTTATGCATATTATTATATGCATATAAGATTAATTTTTGTTGGTTTAGTAAGTTTGTTTATATGTTTTGTTGTCTTTGTCCCTTAGTCTCCAGAATGGATTGCTGTTTATAGCAGGGTTCTCTGATTATGGCTTGCCATATAATGGAAAGTGCCCTGTGGAGTTAGATCTAGGTTTTAGATTGTATCCTGGCCCTACATGCAATCTGGATAAGTTATATTATGTTTTTGAGCCTTACTTCATTTGAAAAAAAGGGAGTTAATAAATGTGTATCAAATGGTTACTGTGAAGATTTATGAGGTATTTTTCAAAGCCTATGGAACTAGTAGGTAATAAATTGTTTTCTTTTCTCTATCCTCACAATTTTTTGAAAAATATGCATTTAATATTTAATATTTATTATATGTGGTAATAAGGGGAAAACTATGTGTTATCCTCCTTAAAATAATATTGAAATAGAACATATTTAAAACCTCCTCTGAAAGTTAAGCTGTAAAATTAGCAGAGAAGTCTACTTTAAATCTTCTCAAAGATTTGGAAATGAGGTAGGTAGATTGTTTAACAATCAAATCTTGTTTTTGTGGGTTAATGTTGTCAGATAAGCTAATATTGACATGGGAGTATCCCCTTCAGTAAGAGACAAGGAAGAATATACTGACTTAGAATATTATACACTTGCATATTTCCTACTCAATATTTTAGATTTGTCATAGGGGTATAACCAAGCTGGGCCTATGATTATATTTCATCATAAGCTTATACATTTTAGACATGGTGCAAACAATCAGTCTTTTCATGTTTGGTCAATGAGACTCCTCCCTAAAAAAAGGGTGTCTATATAATAGAGTGTATATAGAGAGTATATATAGAGACTATATATATAATATATATATATAGTATATATTAATGAATTCAGATTTTTTATAGAACTGAATTCTAGAATTATATAAAGGTGTGATGATGGATGGGATGAGTGAGAGGGTGAGACTAAGGGGGAAATAAATCTGTTTCATATGCTAACATGTGGTCACTATCTTGGAAAAATGGCAATGTAAGTTTGATGATTTTTATAGAGGAGAAATAAGGTTTCATGTTTAAACCATTTTTTAAAAGTCAGCTATGTGTTTTAAAACTTAAGTATTTAAAAAGTTTTTGCAACAGATGATTTAAAGTATGATTAATTGAAGCACTAGCAAAATTACTGGAAGTATGTACAGCTTTACCTGTGTGAGGCAACCACCTTTGATTAGTTAGCTCTATGAGAGGCACTTTGGACGAAGGTACAGAAAAGAGAGATACTGGGGAAATCTAGAAAAACTGTTAAAAAGGAATAATAATATTAAAAAGATTAATGAATGCTGGTGCTCTAAAGGGGACCCTGGGAAGCACATGGTGAACAAGAAAAATAGGGCCAAGTGGAGTGAAAAACTTCCTGCAGAGATGTGAAAAAGCTACAGTGATGACTGTTTCTTACACAAATATATTTCTATAGAAAAACCATGAACTATGTATTTAAAACAATTGAAATGGAAAGTTTCATTTAAATCAAGGAACATATGTATTGAGTGGATATTATGTATTTTAAACTATGTTAATTTATGTTGATACATGGTGAATAAAACATGATCTCAGTGTATTCTAGTGGTTCACAAGGGTGATAAGATTTATCTGGCTTAAAAAATTGCAATACATAATTATAAGATACAATGAAACATGATGACAGTGGCAAGGTCAGAGTCCTAGGAGATCATGAAGACATATTGGCATACCTAACTTCTGGGACAGTCAGGCAAAGATGCATAAAAACATTATAACCATAGTAGAAATTTGAAAATAATTGGGGGTTCACAAAACGGGTAAAGCAAAAAGGAAAAGATTATTTGGAGAGTAATCGACCTACATCTGTTATGACCTCAGGAATTGATCCTGCTCCAAAGGACCTGGTGGTACTATATCCCTGTTTGATCTGACCACTCCATGTGAATCCATCTTGAACTTGACACCTCCATCAAATAGTATGACCTTCCTCAATTAAGGCTTATCATTCTTTATATCATCCTAATTTTTTAAACTATATTCTAAATTTTAGTTTTATGCCTTGGTAGAAATGTTTAGTTCCTTCAATTTTAGTAGACATCATTCATTAAATCAGAGAATCTCCAAAAAGAGGAAATATATATATATTTTAAAGATTTTATTTATTTATTTATTTATTTATTTATTTATTTATTTATTTATTT
>NW_023270316.1:47256560-47308422 GCF_011800145.1 Mirounga leonina
TTTATTTATTTATTTATTTATTTATTTATTTATTTATTTATTTATTTATAGAGTGCAAGCAAGCGGGGGGGGGGGCAGAAGGAGAGGGAGAGAGAGAATCTCAATCAGACTCTGCGCTGAGCTCAGAGCCCAATGGAAGGCTTGATCTCACAACCCCGAGATCATGACATGAGCTGACATCAAAAGAGTTGGACGTTTAACAGACTAAGCTACCTGGGCATCCCAAAAGAGGAAATATTTTAGGGATTTTTTAATTTATTCATTATTTGAGTGAGAGAGAGAGAGAGCAAGAGAACACAAGCAGAGGGAACAGCAGAGGGAGAGGGAGAAGCAGGCTCCCTGGAGCCAGACGTGGGGCTTGATCCCAGGACCCTGGGATCATGACCTGACTGAAGGCAGACACTTAACCAACTGAGCGACCCAGGTGCCCTATGGGGAAATATTAAAAAAAATAAAGCTGACTATATGGATTAAAAAATTATATTAAAAATTTATATATGAGAAATGAACTATTCTTTTAAAATTAATTTTTAATTATTTTTTTTTAAGTAATCTCCACACCCAGTGTGTGGTTCAAACACAACCATGAGATCAAGAGTCTCATGCTCCAGTGACTGAGCCAGCCAGGTGCCCCAGAGAAACAAACTATTCTATATCCATTCCCATTATTTTTGTTCTGCAGAATGTACATTGATTTATATCTTACTGGTTTTCATTTCTAAATGACTTTGTAACCACTAAAATTGGTTTAAAGAAATGGCAGAGGATATTTCTACGTGTATGAATTTAAGTAATATGATGCCATCTATCAGCTCAGGGCAAACAAAAGCCACGATGAGTTTGAGTTATTTAAAAATATATATTAATTCCAATTTGCAAGGAGAAGGTAAAACCATATACATTTGATGTACCATGTAGTACAATTCTTATGTGTCATTTTCATTTTGTTTATAAATTTGAGATTATATATACTTAATACTTAAACTCTGCCTTTCTCCCCTGGCCTTTCCTCATGTAAGTTTGTAGTTTTTCTTTGTGGCTCTATGACTCTATAGGAATTATAGACTTGATAAGTAGTTAATTTACATATGTCCATCTCCCATAAATTTTAGGGTATACAGACTCTTATTACAACCTTGTTGGTGTCTTATAGGACAGCTAATACTTCACTATGCATTTTAAGGGGGGATAAAAAAGAGATGATATTTGAAATGCTTGAATAAATATATTAAAAATATTTTTTTCTGAACCAAGAAAAATAGTTATTTTTAAGAATTTTACTTCTTTGGAAAGATGATAAGATTTAAAAATAAAAGTGTTATGTGTAGAATATATTTTTGAGTAGCTTTTCCCTCAGTCAAACCAAAATAACAACTAGAAAAGACAGAGAAGCTAATGCTATTTATTTGGGAAAAAAAAAAAAAGAAGAAGCTCTTATAATCAAGGTTAATATTTATCTAGGGCTCATTTTGTGCCACACAATTTTCTAAGGACTTTGTATTAACACACATTTGTGCAAGTAAGCAGTTAGGTCTCCATTTCATGGAAAAGACAACAGAGGCATAGATAATTAGCTCATTGGTGTTGCATAGCTACTAATGAGCAGAAGTCCTCTGAACTTTGGCAGTCCTGCTCCAGACCCCAAGTTCTTTTATATTTTTAATTTTTTTTCCAGACCCCAACTTCTTGATCATTATGCTTTCTTACCTGTTAGGTATAATCAGATCTAATTTTGTAAAAGCACATAATAAATAGGATGTGCTATCTTATCTACAGTTTCCAACCTTTAACTATGAAATGTCTATATTCAGAACATAAAATCAACATTACTGAAGAAATTGCCCTTGGCAGAAATACTGTCTTTCATTCTAGAAATGGTGAAAAGAGTTATTTTATTCACCAAAGAGATCTTGGAAATCTTTCAGTATAACTCTTGACCTAAGCTTTTTGATATGGAGGACTACACTATTTATGCTGTAAAACTAAAAATAATGATGAATGGTGAACCTCTTACAGGTTAGCATAGGTGGTAAATATGATTTCAATTAGTGGCAATTTATTAGTTTTCTGATAGCACTTTTTAAGTTCCTGTTCGCTGAGACTTGGGATCCATGAAGCCAAATGTGGCTATTTCCATTAGAATGTGCCTCTTGCCCTAGTTAAGGGTGTTATTGGCTAGGGAAGAACATGTTCTGATCAGCTTTTTGGGTGATGTGTCCATTCCTAAAGCTAGGGGTGGACTGAAGTGTAAACAGACTGGCTTGAGAATGAGTTAGAATGGTTGTTTCCAAGGAAAGCTCCCTTTATTGAGTCTTTAATCAGGGCATGGTGCTTGGAGAACTTTTAAACTTGCTTAAAGTCACACCAGTAGCAATTGCTAAAATCCTCTCTTCCCATCCAAATCTCCTTGCTCATTAGGAAAACACTGTCCTATGTACTGTTGTACTATATGGATACTTTCCTACCACTTATGCTGAAGTTCCTGTCGCTCATTAGCCTTTGTCAAATGCTCAAAGACAGGTTTCTCCTGCTATCTGAAAGTTTATGTTTTACACCCCTTTGCTTTTATCACAGACCTATGTTAGTACCTGTTTTTGCCAACTGAAAGAAATCAAAGAGGATTTTTGCTTTTTTGAAATGGTTAATTGCTTCTTCGCTTAACACCATTTTGCTTTTCAAAAATTTTCACAGGAATGCTGTACTTTCGGATAGTGGGGGGAACCTGCACTATCAAAATGTGTATAAAGATGATGAATAATTAGACTTCTATATAGAAGTAAGGTTTAGTAGCTATCAAGAGCAAATCGCTGCCACAGCAACAACTAGAAAAAAACAAAAGATGAACTAAAATTTTGTGTTCTTTTTAAAACATTGGAAGTGAAGAAGACAAGATGAACTAAAATAACAGAGGAAAGAACCCTTCTTAGGTAAGCTAAGATTATCAGACCTTTTCTGTACCTAGGGTCATTAGTTGCATGGTGAGGGTTAGGTTTAATTTAGGCATAAAGTAGATTAATTTAGGTAGATTAATCAGTTGGGGGAAGAGAAAATACCCAAACTTATGGCGGCCATGTGGCTGATACACTGGATTGACATCTAGAGGAACTCCAAGTTCATGACTGTTTTCTCTGTAGGACACTTCTAAGTACTGAGATGATGAAGTGGAAGGCTGGGGGTTGGGCTAGACAGACACGCTGAGCTCTTTTAGCCTAATGGCACTTTGGAGACAAAGTCTCACTAGAGGTATAACCTGTTGCAAACACACAATACATCTTGTCATGGAGACATTAGAAAAGAGCAGTGGCTAAACCTAACTAAAACTGCAATCAAGTGCTGGTCCAGATTGATGCCTGACTGAACTGAGGCGACAGCCCTGCCCTCACTGCCTTCTCAAGGGGAGGAAATAGCATCAACTTCAGGACTGGTTTTTATGTTTCTTTTATATACAATGTCCAGTATAAAATATTGTCTATATATATATATATATATATATATATATATTTATAGTATATGTAGTATTGCATATTATATAATACATGATATATGTAGTATAAAATATTGTATTTAATATAGAATAAAGAACTATACTAAGTGATTAAAATATATAAATATTATATATTAATAACACATGATAATGTATAGTATATATATACATATATCACATGTATATATATATAATATGAAGAATCATAACAATGTGATTTTCTTCCTTTTTCATGGACCAACTCTTGTAAGTTTTTTTCCCTGATTTCTCCTTATCTTCTCAACCACTAAATATTGTACTTCCACAACTCTCAGTTCTCTAAACTATCCACTTTTTTCTCTACACTTACTCCTTTTTTGATATACTTTCTTTTAATTGATATACTTAGGACCTCTCCCAAAAAGCCTTCGAGTCACCCTTCACACATTTCTTTTTCTCTGCCAAACGTCCAATCCAACAGCAAATCCTGTTGGATTTGTCTTCAATATGTGTTAAAACTATGGCCACTTATCATTTGACTTACCCTGTTCCAGGCATAACCATCTCTCCCCTTGAAGCCGGCCACAGTGCAACTGGTCTGCCAGGTTACATGCTTGTTCTCCAGCAATGCTTTCTCTCCGCAGGACCCAGCATGAGAAGTTGTCCCCAAGACTGCTTTAAAACCTGCAACAGCTTCCCATCGCATTCAGAACTCTCCATCACACTAAAATCCTTACAACACTCTACCAGGTACTACACAATGTATTTATTTCTCTGTTACCTCTCTGAACTCATCCCGTATCTCTCATCTCCTCACCCATTTGTTGCAGTTGTACCTACTGTTGTTCCTGAAATGGACGCCAGGCTGTGTGCTTTTGTGCTTGCTGCCTCCAGTGCCTGGAATGCTCTTCCCATAAAAGTCAGCTTGCACATCTCTCTCACTTCTTTCTGGTCCTGATCAAATACCCTTTAAAAGCAGACTTTTTAAATAATTATATTTTAAAAATGACACTCTTTCATCTTATACCCTTTACTTTTTTGTGCTCCATTGTTTTCTTCACAAAACCAATTACCCCCCCCCCCCCCACCCACACACACTAATTCACTTACGTACTTGACTATTGCTTTCCTACCACTACTAGAATATGACTGCAATGAGGGTAGGCCAGTTTTTTGGTCTTTCTTTGTTTATTGGTATATTTCAATCACCCAGGACATGGACTGATACATAGAAGGTACTCAATAAGTAATACTTGAATAAATAAATATGATTAATGTTTCTTTAGCAAACTATACTAATATGATCTCATTTTCTGTTTATTGGAGAGATATCTTTATTCAGCAACAACTTAAAGAGTGTCAGAGTTATTTTATGGCATAATGAAGATATTATTTAAATCATACTTTTAAATCTTTTGCATAATGCACCATTGGGAAGAGAACACTCAGTGCCTCTACACACATATATAAAATGCAAACAGAATTAACTTAGGTAGGTGGTAGCAGGAAGCCAGATATGTTTGTAGTCAAAATTACTGATTCTTTTATTGAATTGTACAGAGTTAGACTAGGAAGAAATTGGAAAGAATATCTGATACCCATTATTAGATACTCATTTAACAATTCTGGGAAATAGCAATTCTCATTCACATTTTCTCTTAGTATCCTAAAAGTGGTCCTGTCTGACAATGCAGCCACGGGGAGACACGTTTTGATCACGTCTGTTGCTTTTCCTTTCAAAGTGAACTGCATAATGCACCGTGTAACTTCACTTCTTAATTGGATCAGCAGGATTGTATTGAAATGGAGTGCATGCTGCTACAAGTTGAGTTTTCCTTGAAAAAGAGTGTCCTAATCTCTTTTCTTCTTTAAAAGAATAAAATAGATTATACTTACGTTTCTGTCCCCTAAATTTAGTAAAACTGGGCAAAACTTTGAACAATATTATTTCTGCCCCTGCATTTGATTTGGCACACAGAGGAAACCTGAAAATTCAGCTCAGTTCACAACAGCTAGAAGAGGTTTACGATTGTTCCTTTATATACAAGGAGCATATTATTTTAAATAAAAGAGAAGATTCTTATAACATATTCTGACTTCCCAAAGCTTTAAATTCAACAGTGTTCATTACTGTCTCATCAGTTTTTCAACCTCCTTTAAGATTAATGCAATCGACTCCATCCTTCTGCACGTGACTAGCTTAATTAACAGAGTCATACTTTTAGTCTTCTTTATGTCAATCTTCAGCACAAAGTAATTGATCTACTAGATCAATTGTGTATCTCAACTGTTATAGATGCTACACTTCTGTATTTTTATAGTTACATGTTATTAATAATAGTAAAAACATTTTAGTATCTTAAGTAAAGTTAGCATTTTACAAATAGAGAGATTTAGCTGCAGGTATTTGCTGAAACACTTTATTATTGGAATGCATTCAATTATTTCTTTGTAATTTGTGTATATCTCCAGGCTTGCTCATAGGTCAGAATATGTTCATACTACACAAAACTCATATTTTAGCAAAAAACAAATCAGTGCATGTCATTATTGATATTAAGAAATTATTAGCAACTGTTTCTGTAAAATATTTGTTTGGGGTATTTATCATTATTTGTGATATGTACTATGCTATGTGTGGAGACTAAAAAGATTGCTTAGAGAAAAATATTGGCAGTAGAGTCAACCACTGGGCTAGTGTGATAAATTAGTAAGTGAGCAAAATTTTTTCTCAAATTTTTCTTTTTGTTTTTGTCTTCTTTTTTTCTTTTTGTTTTTGTCTCTTGCTCAAGGTATTATCTTTTATGAGGCAATACTTGCTAAACCAAATGCTTACTGAGGATCTGAACAGGTCACAGTCAGAATTCTTATGCAAATTATTCTCCAGAAAAGAGTCATTCAGATTTTTGGTGCAATATATTTCTTTTTTTTAAATTTAATTTAATTTTATTATGTTATGTTAGTCACCACACAATACATCATTAGATTTTGATGTAGTGTTCCATGATCCGTTGTTTTAACATAACACCCAGTGCTCCATGCAATACGTGCCCTCCTTAATACCCATCACCTGGCTAACCCATCCTCCCACCCCTCTCCCCTCTAAAACCCTCAGTTTGTTTCTCAGGGTCTATAGTCTCTCATGGTTTGTCTCCCCCTTTTATTCCCCCTCCTTCATTTTTCCCTTCCTTCTCCTAATGTCCTCCATGCTATTCCTTATGTTCCACAAATAAGTGAAACCATGACTTTCTCTGCTTGACTTATTTCACTTAGCATAATCTCCTCCAGTCCCGTCCATGTTGATATAAAAGTTGGGTATTCCTCCTTTCTGATGGCTGAATAATATTCTATTGTATATATGGACCACACCTTCTTTATCCATTCATCTGTTGAAGGGCGTCTCGGCTCTTTCCACAGTTTGGCTATTATGGACATTGCTGCTATGAACATTGGGATGCATACCTTCTTTTCACTACATCTGTGTCTTTGCGGTAAATACCCAGTAGTGCAATTGCTGGGTTATAGGGTAGCTCTATTTTTAATTTTTCGAGGAACCTCCACACTGTTTTCCAAAGTGGCTGTACCAACTTGCATTCCCACCAACAGTGTAAGAGGGTTCCTCTTTCTCAACAACCTCTCCAACATTTGTTGTTTCTTGCCTTGTCAATTTTTGCCATTCTAACTGGTGTAAGGTGGTATCTCAATGTGGTTTTGATTTGAATTTCCCTGATGGCTAATGATGATGAACATTTTTTTTTAATTCTTATGTTAATCCCCATACATTACATCATTAGTTTTAGATGAAGTGTTCCATGATTCATTGTATGTGCATAACACCCAGTGCTCCATGCAGAATGTGCCCTCCTCAATACCCACCACCAGGCTAACCCATTCTCCCACCCCGCTCCCCTCTAGAACCCTGTTTGTTTTACAGAGTCCATCGTCTTATCATGGTTCGTCTACCCCTCTGATTTCCCCCGCTTCATTCCTCCCCTCCCGCTACCTTCTTCTTCTTTTTTTTTTCTTAACATATATTGCATTATTTGTTTCAGAGGTACAGATCTGAGATTCAACAGTCTTGCACAATTCACAGCGCTTACCAGAGCACATACCCTCCACAGTGTCTATCACCCAGTCACCCCATCCCTCCCACCCCACCCCCCACTCCAGCAACCCAAGTTTGTTTCCTGCAATTAAGAATTCCTCATATCAGTGAGATCATATGATACATATCTTTCTCTGTTTGACTTATTTCACTCAACATAATACCCTCCAGTTCCATCCACGTCGTTGCAAATGGCAAGATCTCATTCCTTTTGATGGCTGCATAATATTCCATTATATATATATATACCACTTCTTCTTTATCCATTCATCTGTTGATGGACATCTTGGCTCTTTCCACAGTTTGGCTATTGTGGACATTGCTGCTATAAACATCGGGGTGCACGTACCCCTTCGGATCCCTACTTTTGTATCTTCAGGGTAAATACCCAGTAGTGCAATTGCTGGATCATATGGTAGCTCTATTTTCAACTTTTTGAGGAACCTCCATACAGTTTTCCAGAGTGGCTGTACCAGCTTGCATTCCCACCAACAGTGTAGGAGGGTTCCCCTTTCTCCGCATCCCCACCAACATCTGTCGTTTCCTGACTTGTTAATTTTAGCCATTCTGACTGGTGTGAGGTGGTATCTCATTGAGGTTTTGATTTGGATTTCCCTGATGCTGAGCGATATTGAGCACTTTTTCATGTGTCTGTTGGCCATTTGGATGTCTTCTTTGGAAAAATGTCTGTTCATGTCTTCTGCCCATTTCTTGATTGGATTCTTTGTTCTTTGGGTGTTGAGTTTGATGAGTTCTTTATAGATTTTGGATACTAGCCCTTTATCTGATATGTCATTTGCAAATATCTTCTCCCATTCTGTCGGTTGTCTTTTGGTTTTGTTGACTGTTTCCTTTGCTTTGCAAAAGCTTTTTATCTTGATGAAGTCCCAATAGTTCATTTTTGCCCTTGCTTCCCTTGCCTTTGGCAATGTTTCTAGGAAGAAGTTGCTTCGGCTGAGGTCAAAGAGGTTGCTACCTGTGTTCTCCTTTAGGATTCTGATGGACTCCTTTCTCACATTGAGGTCTTTCAACCATTTGGAGTCTATTTTTGTGTGTGGTGTAAGGAAATGGTCCAGTTTCATTCTTCTGCATGTGGCTATCCAATTTCCCCAACACCATTTGTTGAAGAGACTGTCTTTGTTCCATTGGACATTCTTTCCTGCTTTGTCAAAGATGAGTTGACCATAGAGTTGAGGGTCCATTTCTGGGCTCTCTATTCTGTTCCATTGATCTATGTGTCTATTTTTGTGCCAGTACCATGCTGTCTTGATGATGACAGCTTTGTAATAGAGCTGGAAGTCCGGAATTGTGATGCCGCCGGCTTTTCTTTTCTTTTTCAACATTCCTCTGGCTATGCGGGGTCTTTTCTGGTTCCATACGAATTTTAGGATTATTTGTTCCATTTCTTTGAAAAAAGTGGATGGTATTTTGATGGGGATTGCATTGAATGTGTAGATTGCTCTAGGTAGCATTGACATCTTCACAATATTTGTTCTTCCAATCCATGAGCATGGAACGTTTTTCCATTCCTTTGTGTCTTCCTCAATTTCTTTCATGAGTATTTTATAGTTTTCTGAGTACAGATCCTTTGTCTCTTTGGTTAGATTTATTCCTAGGTATGTTATGGTTTTGGGTGCAATTGTAAATGGGATCAACTCCTTAATTTCTCTTTCTTCTATCTTGTTGTTGGTGCATAGGAATGCCACTGATTTCTGTGCATTGATTTTATATCCTGCCACTTTCCTGAATTCCTGTATGAGTTCTAGCAGTTTTGGGGTGGAATCTTTCGGGTTTTCCTCATAAAGTATCATATCATCTGCAAAGAGTAAGAGTTTGACTTCTTCTTTGCCAATTTGGATGCCTTTTATTTCTTTTTGTTGTCTGATTGCTGTGGCTAGGACTTCCAATACTATGTTGAATAGCAGTGGTGATAGTGGACATCCCTGCCGTGTTCCTGACCTTAGGGGGAAAGCTCTCAGTTTTTCCCCATTGAGAATGATATTCGCTGTAGGTTTTTCATAGATGGCTTTAATGATATTGAGGTATGTACCCTCTATCCCTATACTCTGAAGAGTTTTGATCAAGAAAGGATGCTGTACTTTGTCAAAAGCTTTTTCTGCATCTATTGAGAGGATCATATGATTCTTGTTCTTTCTTTTGTTAATGTATTGTATCACATTGATTGATTTGCGGATGTTGAACCAACCTTGCAACCCAGGGATAAATCCCACTTGGTCATGGTGAATAATCCTTTTAATGTACTGTTGGATCCTATTGGCTAGTATTTTGGTGAGAATTTTTGCATCCATATTCATCAGGGATATTGGTCTGTAATTCTCCTTTTTGATGGGGTCTTTGTCTGGTCTTGGGATCAAGGTAATGCTGGCCTCATAAAATGAGTTTGGACGTTTTCCTTCCATTTCTATTTTTTGGAACAGTTTCAGAAGAATAGGTATTAATTCTTCTTGAAATGTTTGGTAGAATTCCCCCGGGAAGCCATCTGGCCCTGGGCTTTTGTTTTTTGGGAGATTTTTGATGACTGCTTCAATTTCCTTAGTGGTTATAGGTCTGTTCAGGTTTTCTATTTCATCCTGGTTCAGTTTTGGTAGTTGATACATCTCTAGGAATGCATCCATTTCTTCCAGGTTATCTAATTTGCTGGCATAGAGTTGCTCATAATATGTTCTTATAATTGTTTGTATTTCTTTGGTGTTGGTTGTGATCTCTCCTCCTTCATTCATGATTTTGTTGATTTGGGTCATTTCTCTTCTCTTTTTGATAAGTCTTGTTAATTCTTTCAAAGAACCAGCTCCTAGTTTTGTTGATCTGTTCTACTGTTCTTTTAGTTTCTATTTCATTGATTTCTGCTCTGATCTTTATTATTTCTCTTCTCCTACTGGGTTTAGGCTTGATTTACTGTTCTTTCTCCAGCTCCTTTAGGTGTAGGGTTAGGTTGTGTATTTGAGACCTTTCTTGTTTCTTGAGAAAGGCTTGTATTGCTATATACTTTCCTCTTAGGACGCCTTTGCTGCATCCCAAAGATTTTGAATAGTTGTATTTACATTTTCATTGGTTTTCATGTATTTTTTTAATTCTTCTTTAATTTCCTGGTTGACCCATTCATTCTTCAGTAGGATGCTCTTTAGCCTCCATGTATTTGAGTTCTTTCTGACTTTCCTCTTGTGATTGAGTTCTAGTTTCAAAGCATTGTGGTCTGAAAATAGGCAGGGAATGATCCCAATCTTTTGGTACTGGTTGAGACCTGATTTATGACCTAGGATGTGATCTATTCTGGAGAATGTTCCATGGGCACTAGAGAAGAATGTGTATTCCGTTGCTTTGGGGTGGAATGTTCTGAATATGTCTGTGAAGTCCATTTGGTCCAGTGTGTCATTTAAAGTCTTTATTTCCTTGTTGATCTTTTGCTTAGACGATCTGTCCATTTCAGTGAGGGGGGTGTTAAAGTCCCCCACTATTATTGTATTGTTGTCGATGTGTTTCTTTGCTTTTGTTATTAATTGCCTTATATAATTGGCTGCTCCCATGTTAGGGGCATAGATATTTACAATTGTTAGATCTTCTTGTTGAATAGATCCTTTAAGTAGGATATAATGTCCTTCCGCATCTCTTATTACAGTCTTTGGTTTAAAATCTAATTTGTCTGATATAAGAATTGCCACCCCAGCTTTCTTTTGGTGTCCATTAGCATGGTAAATGGTTTTCCACCCCCTCACTTTCAATCTGGGGGTGTCTTTGGTTCTAAAATGAGTCTCTTGCAGACAGCATATCGATGGGTCTTGTTTTTTAATCCAGTCTGATAGCCTGTGTCTTTTGATTGGGGCATTTAGCCCATTTACATTCAGGGTAACTATTGAAAGATAGGAATTTAGTGCCATTGTATTGCCTGTAAGGTGACTGTTACCGTATATTGTCTGTGTTCCTTTCTGGTCTATGTTGCTTTTAGTCTCTCTCTTTGCTTAGAGGACCCCTTTCAAGATTTCCTGTAGGGCTGGTTTTGTGTTTGCAAATTCCTTTAGTTTTTGTTTGTCCTGGAAGCTTTTTATCTCTCCTTCAATTTTCAATGACAGCCTAGCTGGATATAATATTCTTGGCTGCATATTTTTCTCATTTAGTGCACTGAATATATCCTGCCAGTCCTTTCTGGCCTGCCAGGTCTTTGTGGATAGGTCTGTTGCCAATCTAATTTTTCTACCCTTGTAAGTTACATATCTCTTCTCCCAAGCTGCTTTCAGGATTTTCTCTTTGTCTCTGAGACTCATAAGTTTTACTATTAGATGTCGGGGTGTTGACCTATTTTTATTGATTTTGAGAGGGGTTCTCTGTGCTTCCTGGATTTTCATGCCTGTTTCATTCCCCAAATTAGGGAAGTTCTCTGCTATAATTTGCTCCATTATACCTTCCGCCCCTCTCTCTCTTTCTTCTTCTTCTGGGATCCCAATTATTCTAATGTTGTTTTGTCTTATGGTACCGCCTATCTCTCGAATTCTGCCCTCGTGATCCAGTAGTTGTTTATCTCTCTTTTTCTCAGCTTCTTTATTTTCCATCATTTCATCTTCTATATTACCGATTCTCTCTTCTGCCTCATTTATTCTAGCAGTTAGCGCCCCCATTTTTTATTACCCCTCATTAATAGCCTTTTTGATTTCTACTTGGTTGGATTTTAGTTCTTTTACTTCTCCAGAAAGGGTTTCTCTAATAACTTCCATATTTTTTTCAAGCCCAGCTAGTATCTTTAAACTGATGATTTGAACTCTAGATCTGACATCATACTAATGTCCGTATTGAGTAGGTCCCTGGCAGTCGGTACTACCTCTTGTTCTTTTTGTTGAGGTGATTTTTTCCATCTTGTCATTTTGTGCAGAGGAGAATAGATTAATGAGAGAACAAAATGCTAGCAGAGTAACAACGTCCCCAGAAAATATACTCTAAAGAAATCAGAAAAGACGTGAAGCAGTGGGAAAAGAAAGGGAAAGAGAAAAAAGAAAAAGAAAAAAAAAAGAAAAAGATAAAGATAAAAACAAAAACAAACAAAACAAAACAACAACAACAAAAAAACAGAATGTGATCAAATATGATCAGGCTGGTATATAGATCAGTGCCACACACTAGATTTGGGGTGTATTTTGGTCTTTTAGAAGAAAGTGCCTCCCAAAATTTTAAAGAAAGAAAAACTTATATATATACAAAAATAAGGGTTGATATGATGAAGGGGTGGAATATGCGTGTAAAGATGGAAATTATAAAAAAATTTATAAAAGGAATTGATAAGAAGTTGTTTGAAAAAAGAAAGAAGAGGATTTAAAAAAAGAAAAAAGAAAAAAAGGAGAGGATGTGATCAGGCAGGGGAATAGAAAACACCATATACTAGAGATTTAGGGTATATTTTAATCTGTTAGAAGAAACTATCTCAAAATTTTAAAGAGAGAACAACTTATATATATAAGCCAAAAATACAGGTAACTACTATGAAGGGATAGAATATGACTCTAAAAATGAAAAATAATTTTTTTTTAAAAGGGATTGATAAGATGGTTGAAAAAGGGAAAAAGAAAAATTCAAAAAGAAAAAAAAAAAAGAAAAAAAAGAGTTAAAAAAAATTAACTTTGAAAGACTAAAGAATCATGGTAAAAAAGCCATGAATTCTACGTGCAGTATTCCCCTAGCGCTGGAGTTCTGCCGTTCTCATTGATCGGTAAACCTGGTCTTGGCTGGCTGTTCTCGCTGATCTTCTGGGGAGGGGCCTGTTGCCGTGGTTCCCAAATGTCTCTGCCGGAGGCGGAATTGCCCCGCCCTTGCCCCCTCCCGGCTAAGGAATCTGCTCGGGTTTGCTCTCCGGGGCTTTTGTTCCCTGCGAGCTTTCCGTACAGCTTTGGAGGCGGAGAGTGAAAATGGCGGCCTCCCAATCTCCGCCCCGGAGGAGCCGAGAACTCGGGGCCCCGCTCCTCAGTGAGCCCCCAGAGAAAAGCCGTCAGTCACTCCCACCTCCCCGATCTCCGGCTGCACTCCGTGCTCGCCCGGCCTGTGACCGCGCGTTTCTATCTCTGGCACCCGACCCTGGGTGGAGTCTCCAAACCCAGCAGATCCCCGCGGTGCGCTCCCCCACCTCTCCTCCCGGGGGAAGAAGGTGAGTCTCCCCGGATCTGCCGCTTGTTGGGTCCCTGCTGGAGGAGCAGGGGCCCGACTGGGCCGCGGATCACGGTTTATGGCCACCCCGAGCTGAGAGCCCGCGCCTGGGCTCCGCCTTTGCAGCCGGCTTCCCTGCTCCATTACCTGGGAGCTCTGCCGCACTCAGACATCCCTGGTTTCTGTGTCTCCGAGGGTCCTGAGACCACACTGTCCCACGAGGGTTCCACCCCCCGCTTAGCCACCAGAGTGACGTCCCTCGGCGGAGCAGACTTTTAAAAGTTCCAATTTTGTGCTCCGTGGTTCTATCACTTGCCAGAAGCGGCCGACGGAGGCCCCTCCCCCGCCGTCTATCCTCCCGAATATCACCTCGGATTCACTTCTCTGCACGTCCTGCCTTCCAGAAAGTGGTCGCTTTCCTGTTCAGACAGTTGTTGCTATTCCTTTCTTTGATCTCCTGTTGGGTTTGTAGGTGTTCAGAATGGTTTGATCCCTATCCAGCTGAATTCCTGAGAGGAGACGATAGCCAGGTCTCCTACTCCTCTGCCATATTGCTCCGCCCCCCATTTTTTTATTTCAACAGGTGGGGATTGTTTAGCTGGGCCAGTGTGTGGGTGAGAGAGGACAAAGGAAGGGGGAATAAAGAGTAGAGCAGTAGAGACTAGCTAGGAAACTTTGTGACTGTGTATACCATATTAGTGATACGTATTAGATGTATATTGGAATAACAGATCCCTTCCAGATTATACTTCAAATCTCCTTGATTACACAGATAATTCCATTGTTTTTTTTAACATAAACAGTGGTCAAGACACCAAACAATAGATAAATGGAGATGATCCAGCTTTTGCCTTAAATAATTTATAAACCAACAGGTAAAATATTATAATTATATAAATATATATAAAGATTGATGTGATAAATGTCTTTAAGATATAAAAATCTAAAAAAATATATATAAGTCTAATCTTCATTTAAAAGCCCTTGATATTATGTTAGATCCTACCTTTGAATTTGGATATTGATGTTAAGACACCAGAAATGTCGTTAAATCTACACTTGATCAGAGTATGAGAGGAATTTTACCTGTGTTTAAAGTTAACGTTCACCTTATTTTAACCTTACCTTAAGCATGAAGCTTAATTAAAGGCGTATTATGTCTTTGTAGATACTGGGAAGCTTTGTTCCTGTTTTGAACAAAATATCAACTTTCCTATGAAATATTTAAGTCCTTTATGGTCACCACATTTCATTTATTGGAATAAAACATTTTCAAATATCACTGGAGATGAGTATCTTCTAAAGAGGATTTTTTTTTTTTCCTTTTGGAAGATTAATTGCAATTCACACAAATGAATATGTTTTCAAAAACTTATGGGTTTCCTTTGGACAAACCAAACACATAGCACATGGAGTTAAGAGAAAGAAGGGGAGGAGGAGGAGGAGTTTAGAAAAGGGGTTGGAAGAATAGGGAGAAGCTTACTGCCAGGTAAAGCATCCTGTAACTTCCCTTCCTGAAGGGAAGTAAGAGAAGCATTAGAGATGTAATTGTATTCCATAGTTTTCTTTAGTGAGAGATCACCAAAGGCCTCTGAATTCAGGGAGATTTGTGGGGGACAGTAAATGTCACGGAGGATGGTAATGTGGGCATTGCAAATCATGAAGATTAAAAAAACCCTGTGTAGTGTCAACCACACTTTGCATTATTAAAAGCTGCACAAATTACAAAATGATCAATATACAGCATTTTTATTTGTTGCTCACTTTACAGCTACTTATAATTTTGTCTATTTACAAAAGGAAAGATGTTTATCATAGAATTTTTGAAAATAAAGAAAAGTATAATGAGGAAACCAAGGTCACACATAATCTCACTACTCATATTGATTAGGATTGTTTGGTTGTAAATGATAGAAATCTGATCTGAATCAGCATAACCACAGGGAAAAAATGAATTTATTTAAAGACAGTGTGATGTTTTAGAGAAACAAAATCAGAAACTGCAGGATCTTCGGAGTATATGAAACCAGACACTCAAATACAGTTAGATCTCTCTGTCTTTTATCCTCATTTCTGCACATGGCTTCACCCTGTGTTTCCCCCTATAACTGGACGACTTCTGCTTCTCTGATTCATATGGCTGGAAACACGTTATATTTTAGTTTCAGCCACAGGAAAAAGAATGAGGTCATCAAATCCAACAATGCCAAGGAATGGGGATAGTGTGAGATTTCAAATGCATGCATTTGGAACACTGTGTCCAAGTCATTGTCACATTGCACACACTTAGGGATGCTGACAGTAACCCTGGAGTCGGAGGAAGAGTTTCAGACAGCGGTGCTAGGGGAAGAAAATCCCATAGGTGTCTACCACAAACACTCTTAACATCTTGAAGTACTGTCCCTTGTGCTAGATGACGTTTAAAAAAATTCAAATTAATTCAAAAGTGATCTATTTAAAGAGGAAGTGATGTGATAGTATAAAGATCAAGCCCTGTTGGCTCATGCCTCCAAATTTCCCAACACTTAAATGTTTTGAAGAGATCAGAGGCAAATTTTATAATCAGAGGTTTAACAATATAGAGAGAACTTTTAAAAAGGAGCTGAAGATAAAATGGGACTGCTGCCCATTCATAAAAGTAGTGACTGGTTTAGAGACAAAAAAATACTATGCTTTTGGGGCACCTGGATGGCTCAGTTGGTTGAGCATCTGACTCTTGATGTCAGCTCGGGTCTTGGTCTCAGGTCGTGGGTTCGAGCCCCACATTGGACTCTGCACTGGGTGTGGAGTCTACCTAAAAAAAAAATACTACACTTTCAAATATGTTAAGATGTCTGGAGAAGCTGAAAGTGCTAATAAATAAATTGTAAAGATGTACCCAGTGTCACAAAAAAGAAGAGTAAATATCCTTCAGGATTTTTATTTCAAAGGAGGAAGCAAGACTCCTAAGACTGCAAAGGATCTTCTTACTGTGACACTAGGTAAAATGCCTAGAAACATTTAACTGTTAAAGTGTTTTTATTAGGGTTCTTACTGTTTTTGTTGGTGCTCTGGTTACAAAATTTCATAGGATTTAAGCACACTGCTCCTATCCCTAATTTTGTCATAAATCCCATTATTTTTAGTGTGTAATTTTGTAGAATGAAGGTTTTTCAGGGACACATATAGCGTTTCAGCAGAAATGATTATATATGTGTTCCTGCTCTTCTCTCTTGTTTTATGTATATCCACAGATACCCACATCAACATACCACATATACATGTTTACACACATATAACCGTATGATATCTTTAAAAACATATTTAAATATGGATATTCATATTATTGAATTGTGTCACTCCCATCAATTCCTAGTTGAAGTCCTGTTGAAGTCCTAGTCCCAAGTACCACAGAATGTGTTTGGAGATGGGTTGTTACACAGGTTATTATGTTAAAATTAGGTCATTAGGGTGGGTGCTCTTCCAATATGACTAGTGTCTTTATAAGAAGAGGGAATATGGACACAGAAATATCTAGAGGGAAGACAATGTGAAAACCAGGGAAAAGATGGCCATCTAACAAGCCATGGTGAGAGGCCTGGAACAGATACTTCCCTCAGGACTCTCAGAGGGAACCGACCTGCTGGTGCCTTATCATGGACTTCTAACCTCCAAAACTGTGAGAAAATAAATTTCTGTTAAGCCACCCATTTTGGGGTACTTTATTCCTGTAGCCCTAAAAAACTAATACAACTCATGTATCATGTTTATTTCATAAATTATATACTATGCTTTTATAACCAGCCTTTTTTCCTTTAACACATTCTGAGCATTTCCTCCAAACTGTTTTGTCACTTTTGACAACTACATAGTGTTCCAATTGTTGGATAGCTAAAGTGTTTCAAATTTTACCTTTTTATAAAAGATGCTGCAATAATAAACTTGTGTGTACATCTTTGTTTACATCTGTGATGATTTCCTGATAAATTCCTAGACTTAGAAGTTGTTGGGTTTCATTATTTTTACATTTTAAAATAGTCCTCAACAATGTTGTGCCATCCGTACATCTACTTATTCCTGCACAGGCGTGCCTAATTCTCCATATCCTGAGAGAGCTCTGAGCAATTTTATTTCTCAAACCTATACAAATTTGATTGTTTAAATGAAAACTCCTTGTGCTCTAATTTACAGTTATGTGGTTATTAGGGAAACTGACCACTTTTTTCTTTTTTTATTAAGTTTTTATTTTTAATTCTAGTATAGTTAACATATAGTGTTATATTAGTTTCAGGTGTACAGTATAGTGATTCAACAGTTCTATACACTGCTCAGTGCTCATCATGCAAAGTGTGCTCTTTAATCCCCATCATCTGTTTCACCCACCACCCCACAGACCTCCCCTTTGGCAACCCTCTATTTGTTCTCTATAGTAAAGAGTCTGTTTCTTGGTTTGTCTCTCTCTCTTTTTTTTTTCCTTTTGCTCATTTGTTTCTCAAATTCTGCATATGAGTGAAATCATATAGTATTTGTCTTTCTCTGACTGACTTCTGCTTAGTGTACTTTCTAGCTCCATCTTTATTGGTGCAACTGGCAAGATTTCATTCTTTTTTATGGCTGAATAATATTCCAACACACACACACACACACACACACACCACCTCTTGTTTACCCATTCATCTATCGATGGGCACTTGGGCTGCTTCCATAATTTGTCTATTGTAAATTATGCTGCAATAAATATAAGGGTACATATATCATTCTGAATTAGTATTTTTGCATCCTTTGGGTAAATACGTAGTAGTGCAATTGCTCGATCATAGAGTAGTTCTATTTTTAATTTTTTGAAGAACCTCCATAGTGTTTTCCACAGTGGCTACATCAGTTTGCATTCCCACTAAAAGTGCATGAGGTTCCTTTTCCCACTTTTTTTGTTGATATTTTCTGTCATATGTTCTTGTACCATAAACTCTCCATTACTATCACTTTTTTTCCCTCTTGTCCTAAAAATCAAAAAACAAAACAACAACAAGAAAAACGTTCACTACTGATACCTGAAGGTCTTCTCTCTTGTCAGCTATTGGCCATGAAACCTTGAATCATGTGGGTTGTGTGGTCAAGAATGACTTAAAGACTCTGGAATTATATTGGCCACATGATACCTGGATTTACCATGGAATCAGGCTTGATCTTATCTCAAATCGAAGAGAAACACTTTTACAGAGATTTTTATAGATAATTCTCTTATAAAGTTTCCAATTCTGTTACTTCGTAATAGCTATCATGACCTTTATGTTATATAATAAACACGTAGATTTGTCAACAAAAGTAGCTGGAGGGAAGAGTTTTGGTATTTGTCTTTTCCAGTTCTTTTTGTTAGACTTCTTGATATTCAGACCTCAGATAAAATATCTAAAGTGTTTATGTTGAAATGAGCTTAGAATTTTTAATTTTTTAAAGATTTTATTTATTTGACACAGAGAAAGAGAGAGAGCACAAGCAGTGGGAGCAGCAAGCAGAGAGAGAGAGGGAGAGGCAGAAGCAGTCTCCCCGCTGAGAAGAGAGTCCAACATGGGGCTTGGTCCCAGGACTCTGGGACCATGACCTGAATGAAGGCAGATGCTTAATCAACTGAGGCACCCAGGTGCCCCAATCTTAGACTTTTTAAAAACAGCCTGTGAGCTTGCTGCCTAGACCCTTTGACTACCTTGTTGCCTTTTTATTCAAACCAAAACTCAACTCCTCCTCCCAGTTCCTCTTGAATGTTTTGAACACTCACTATCCTGCCTTTCAGTATTCTTTTGCTTAGAATAGTCATATTTGCTAACAACTAAAAATGCTGACTGAAGTAGTCAGCCCTGGAGCAATAATTCTAAGGTTGAGGAGCTGCTACCTGTGGCAAGCTTTAGATGGTTTGCTGTGGCGTAAGACTTTGGACAGCCTAGGAGTACCTGGGGAATGGGTCATAGGACTTTTAGGAAGTTGCAGGAGGTTACGAGGGAAGTGTGAGACTGCCAAGGAGAGACATCATCCACCTCACAGTTTTGTTTAAAATGACCCTAAATTCATAAACCAAGCAGAAATATTTGAGCAAGTTGAGCACAAGGGACAGAAAAACCTGGGTAGAATCAGAAACAGATGGTGCCATGACACGATCCCTCAACTGGGGTTATGCACCTGAGTTCAGCAGACCACTGGGCAAATGTCCAAATACCAGGCAGATCTGGCTGTCCTTGATAATTAAGGCTAATTAAGTTGTCCTTTCATGTAAGTCCAATGTTGGAATATTCAACATATATTGTAGATAATTCTTATTTAATCTGGGAACATTTATGTGACAAATATTATTGATCACATAATAGTTGAAAATTACAGTATTTACTCTTAAGTATTGTTTTATCTATATCTGGGGGTATATTTGAGTTGAACTGACAGAATTTCTTAACCTCTAAATATTATTAGAGATTTTGAATTCCAACGTATATACTACATAGATATTGACCATAGTAAAATATTGTCTTTTCTTATAATGTTTACTACACAAGAATATTTTTAAAGATTTCCACAAGATTAGAACTTAGGAAGTAAATTTCAGAGATTTGTAAATTCTTAAATGTAGTCTTATTTGCCCATGAAGAATAAATGCCATTTTTCTAAAGTATCACTATTTTCTTATTTTATTTATTTCTGTGTCTTCTCCATTGTATAGTTTGAAGTCACTTTCAAAAGTCTACATTCAGAATATTGGGATAAAATAAGGAAGTTTGAACTTTTTGTGCTTTTCTACTCATAGATGTTTCCTATCTTTTATTCATAGAATAACTTTCTTTAACATTTTTGTATGTGAATTAAGTGCAGTTACTATTTGCAACACTGAAGACTAATTCTTACACACTGTGTTTCATCTTTGTGAGAAATGAAAAGAAAAACTTCATTAAAATGTCTTTATGATTGGATATATTACCTATGAATTCCTCATTTCAGGAAGAGGAGGCACATACATTTCTAGTTCATATATTTAGGGCATATAAAAAGTTGATTATAAGAACCCATTCTGGATATGCAGCATTCTTACTGAAAGAAAGCGAAGCTATTTATTTCAAGTATTTGCTTATTTTTTTGTCTGAGAAAATAAAAATTGCTTGCATACCTTATTTAAATTATTTAGATCAATTATATTATCCATTAAATATTGATCGATGTTTGCTGGCACATTCAGTGGTTGTGCAAAAAATGTTTATCTGTTTACTTTTTAAATAACTGCTTAACTACCTTTTTTGTTTTGCCCTTCGTCTTTTCCTCTTCTGATGAAATGTTTGACACAAGGAATCTATTATAGTAACTCGAATGGAAAACCTCATAAAGATGGCACCTATAGAGAACGTTTGGACATACATAAGCTATAGTTTAACTCACATGAACACAAATATTCTTTAATGTAGTGAGCATGTATTTATGGATTTTTGATAAATTTGTTTGCTTTCCAAAAGACTAAGTTTCATCAGCCCTTTGATATATTTGCGCCACTGTTGTGGTAAAAGGATTCAGATATGTTTGATCTTTCTAATAGGTCTGTGTTCATCAGCTATCACTCAGCTGCTAGTTATGCCAATCTCACACTGAAACACAATGTCTTCTGGCTATTGTACTTGATGTTAGTTCATCATCATCATTAATCAGGCAGAGCCTGCTACCTGTAGAGCACAAGGATCTACTGTGGGCCATTGTTTAGGTGATGCTCAGAAAACAGAGTATACTTCTAGAGTTGTTGATAAGCTTAATGTCTATAAGAGAATTCTTATCTCTGCTTCGATGAATGCTTTCTTACAACAAAACTTTTGGTGGTGATACTTTCTGTTACCTAATTTATTTCTTAGAGATGACATGAAAAAAATATCATTATTATACTTAAATACTTCTAGCACTTTCTTAATATTATTGAGTTAATGGATTGTTTGCTAATGACTGTAATAGTTCTAGAGATTTTCATAAGTGAAGTCTTTGATTCATAAGTGAAGTTATAATTGTTTTAGAAGATAATGATTTATAGTAGAAATAATAGAATTAAATGCATATTGTTAACCTGATTTTGTTGTTTATTTCGAACCTGATATTCCTGAAGAGGACAGATAAAAGAATTATACTAGACTAAGAGTCTTCTTATTTGAATCCTTTACAGTAACTAGATACATGCACATGTACACACATATGCACACACAAAGAGTAACTGCATCTAAATATATAGATTTTATAGAATGACAGTCTAACTCTACATACAAAACACTTTGTGCGTGGTGTTATTTCCATGTAATAGGATAAGACCAAGTATGAAGATGGTGTAAAATATCTTGTCAGTTTTCCTCAAACGGGAAAATCAATAAGGATGGAGAAAAGATTATGTATTATCTAATCTTAAATTGTACTTAAGTATTATTTAAATATCACATAACCTTGTCTTCATTCTGTTAATAACATTCAAACTTAATACTTGTTAAGATCCTGGAACAAGTAGTTTATTTTTTTTTTTAATTTTTGAAAATTTATTTATTTGAGAGAGAGATTGTACAGGGGTGGGGGGGCAGAAGGAGAGGGAGAAAGAGAATCTTAAACAGACTCCACACCCGGCATGGAGCCCGACCCTGATATGATGTGAGCTGAAATGAAGAGTTGGACACTTAACCAACTGAGCTACCCACGTGCCCCACAAGTTTTTTATTATAACATGGTTATTTTAAGTATGGTCAGCTCATTATTTTTAAGCTGTCTATTAGACACATACTCTAAGCACTAAAAAAATCTTAAATGCATACATAATTTATTGTAAAGAGAAAATTGATTATGAAATGGGCAATTAAAATATACTAAATTGTTATTCAGTGTGATTTTTTTGCAATGGTACTGTATCAAGGCTACATAGAAAGCTCCATTTGTTTTTTTTTCCCTCCATTGGTTTTATTTTATTTTTTTATCAAGTTTTTATTTAGATTCTAGTTAGTTAACATTTACTATAATACTGCTTTCAGGAGTAGAATTTAGTAATTCATCACTTAAATATAGCACCCGGTGCTCATCACAAGTGCCCTCCTTAATACCCATCACCCATTTATCCCATTCCCCCACTCACCTCCCCTCTGGCAACTCTCAATTTGTTCTCTATAGTTAAGAGTCTCTTATGGTTTGCCTCTCTCTCTCTCTCTCTTTTTTTTTTTTTTTCATTCCCCTATGTTCATCTGTTTTATTTCTTAAGTTCTACATATGAGTGAAATCATATGGTATTTGTCTTTCTCTGACTGACTTATTTCTCTTAGCATAATACACTCTAGCTCCATCCTCATGGTCACAAATGGCAAGATTTCATTCTTTTTGGTGGCTAAGTAATATTCCTTTGTGTGTGTGTGTGTGTGTGCACATATCACATCTTTTTAGCCATTCATCAGTAGATGGACGTTTGGGTTCTTTCCATAATTTGGCTATTGTATATAATGCTACTATAAACACTGGGGTGCAGGTGCCCCTTTGAATCAGTATGTTTGTATCCTTTGGGTAAATATCTAGTAGTGCAGTTGCTGAGTTGTAGTGTAGTTCCATTTTCAACTTTTTGAGGAAACTCCATACTGATTTCCAAAGAGGCCTACCAGTTTGCATTCCCACCAACAGTGTAAAAGGGTTCCCCTTTCTCTGCATCCTCACCAGCATCTGTTGTTTCCTATGTTGTTAATTTTAGCCATTCTCACAGTTGTGAAGTGGTATCTCCTCGTAGTTTTGATTTGTAGTTCCCTGATGATGAGTGAAATTGAACATCTTTTCATGTGTCTGTTGGTTATTTGGATGTCTTCTTTGGGAAAATGTCTATTCATGTCTTCTGCCTATTTCTTAACTGGATTATTTGTTTTTTGGGTATTGAGTTTGATAAGTTCTTTATGGATTTTGTATACTTACCCTTTATCAGATATGTCATTTGCAAATACCTTCTCCCCTTCTGTAGGTTGCCTTTTAGTTTTGTTGTTTCCTTCATTGTGCAAAAGCTTTTTATCTTGATAAAATCCCAATAGTTCATTTTTATTTTTGTTTCCCTGCCTTTGGAGACATGTCTAGTAAGAAGCTGCTGTGGCCAATGTCAAAGAGGTTGCTGCCTGTGTTCTCCTCTAGGATTTTAATGGTTTCCTGTCTCACATTAAGGTCTTTCATCCATTTTGAATTTATTTTTGTGTATGTTGTAAGAAAGAGGTCCAGTTTCATTCTTCTGCATGTGGTTGTCCATTTTTCCCAGCACCATTTGTGTCTGTTATTATGCCAGTACCATACTGCCTGGGTGACTACAACTTTGTAAAATAGCTTGAAGTCTGGGATTGTGACGGCTCTAGCTTTGCTTTTCTTTTTCTTTTTCTTTTTTTTTTTCTTTTCTTTTTCAAGATTGCTTTGGCTATTTGGGGTCTTTTGTGGTTCCATACAAATTTTAGGAGTGTTTGTTCTAGCTCTGTGAAAAATGCTGGTGGTATTTTAATAAGGATTGCATTAAATGTGTAGATTGCTTTGGGTAGTATAGACATTTTAACAATATTTATTCTTCCAACCCATGAGCATGGAATATTTTTCCATTTCTTTGTGTCCTCTTTAATTTCTTTCAAAAGTGTTTTATAGTTTTCAGAGTAGAGATCTTTTGCCTCTTTGGTTAGGCTTATTCCTAGGTATCTTATGGTTTTTGGTGCAGTTGTAAATGGGATTGCTTCTTTGATTTCTCTTTCTGCTGCTTCATTATTGCTGAATAGAAATGCAACAGATTTCTTTACATTGATTTTGTATCCTGTAACTGCTGAATTTGTGTATTAGTTCTAGCCTTTTTTTGGTGTAGTCTTTCTGGTTTTCTACATAGAGTATGATGTCATCTGCAAATAGTGGAAGTTTGACTTATTCCTTGCTGATATGGATGCTTTTTATTTCTTTTTGTTGTCTGATTGTTGAGGCTACGATTTCCAGTACTATGTTAAATAACAGTGGTGAGAGTGGACATCCTTATCTTGTTTCTGACCATAGAGGAAAGCTCTCAGTTTTTCCCCATTAAGGATGATATTAGCTGTGGGTCTTTCATATATGGCCTTTATGATGTTGAAGTATTTCCCCCTCTTCCCTACTTTGTTGAGGGTTTTTATCATGAGTGAATGCTGTACTTTGTCAATGTATTTGTCTGCATTTGTTGAAAGGATCATATGCGTCGTATCATTTTTTAATTAATATTGTGTATCATGTTGATTGATTTATAAATATTGAATCACCCTTGCAGCCCAGGAATAGATCCCACTTGATTGTGGTGAATAATTTTTCTAATGTACTGTTGGATTTGATTTGCTAGTATCTTTTTGAAAAATTTTACATCCATGTTCATCAGAGATATCAGCCTATAATTCTCCTTTTTAGTGGGGTCTTTGTCTGGTTTTGGAATCAAGGTAATGAGGGTCTCATAGAATGAGTTTGGAAATTTTCCTTCCAAGAAATCTCCATTTTTGTTACCTTCTAGAGAATTTTTTTCTTTCTCCTATGGCTCCAGATTAAAAAAAAAAATAGTAACAAATAAGAACCTTTTGTCATAAAGGCCAGATTTTCAAATATATGCAAAACATTTTTTGCCAAAATAAAAGCCAGATTTTGCCTTTTTATATGGAAGTATGTTTTGCATATGAGATGTATATTTATACTCATTTGTAGTGAGATGTTGCACAGGAAGGAAAGATGTAACACAATTTTGAGTAGTACCTCTATCATTATGAACAGGTATGTAAAAGTATCCTCAAGATCAATTGGCCATGACTATAATTTTTTCAAGAGAAGAACTGAAGAAATTACCCAGATGATGTAAGCAAAACCCAGGTATCTCAGTTACATGCAAGTTTATCCTGGACTCATTTTGTGTCTGAATTATTTGTAAGATTGTAATTTTCTTACTCTACATGGACAGGATAATCCTGATCTTCCTTTCGTTAGATTTATGAGTAGTATTTTTGACAGAAACATATTTCCTCTTTTTCATAGTAAATTTTGTGGAAAATTATGTTTATGCAAATAAGAAATTAATAGTACTGTTGGCCGCCAAATATTAGCCTGCTGTTTAGCAACCCTGTACAAATCCCAGGGATCTCCTAAGCAAAGGCTTCCAAGTTTGTGTTATTAGCAGAAATTTGTAGTCCAGTGATGTGGACAAATGGGCTAAATTGAAGCCATTAAATTCATTCAGTTTGAGGTCAAAGCCAGATTAAACCCAAACCTCTAAAGGTGAAAGTCAAGTATATTAAATCAATATATCATGAAACCTCATGAAAGATGGTTCTAAGCCATTAAAATTTAGTTAAAAATTGAAATATAAATTATTCACCAAACAAGAAAGTCCATAACATGTTCAATTTCAATACATCTATCATCTTCACCCTCTAATAGATTCTACTGCATTTCATTCATAAGAGCATTAGGAAAAATTTGTAGATTGCAAGTATTTTAGAATATGCTAAAGTTTTGCCCAGACTAATGTACTTTGAAAATTTGAATAATTACTTAAAATTAGTTAATCCTCTACTTGGGAGACCAATGCTATGGGAGAAATATTTCCAGTTACTAAGAGCTTCTTTCTTCCTTTCCTTCTTCCTTTTTTTTTTTTCAAGATTTTGTTTATTTATTTGAGAGAGAGATAGAGATAGTGAGAGAGAGCACAAGTGGGGAGGAGGGGGAGAAGCAGGCTCCCTGCTGAGCAGAGAACACCGTGTGGGGCTCAATCCCAGGACCCTGAGATCATGACCTAAGCCGAAGGCAGATGCTTAACCAACTGAGCCACCCAGGCGCCCCCAAGAGCTTCTTTCTGACCAAAGGGACTAAAAAGGATTTCTGTCTCTTTGGTCCGCTTTTTTTCCCCACATATACATCTTGGTGTCTCTGTTAGGGTTGAGAAGAATGAAAGAAAAGCATAAATTAAGATATGAATATTTTCCATATTGTCAGAAATAGGGTCATAGCCATAAATGAAGAATATTTAGAAGAACCTGCTGATTAAATTTAAAGATATATATATATATATATATATATATATATAGTCTAACTAATGTTAGGGGTTTTTATCATTCTGTTCACTGGTGTATCCTATATACACAGAACTGTCTCTTGAACATTGTAGAGATTTAATATCTGTTAAATGAAAAGGAATATTCCAATAACATAGCAAATATATAAATGAATATGCTAGGCTTCTAGGTATTTTAATCAAATACCACTTGTGGTCTATTCCTATACATTTTTTTTTTCTTCTCTGACCTCTATTTACCAGGAACTACCACTCAAACTACTATCAGAAACTATATCATAAACTATATCACAATAACTTGGTTTAAAGTAATCAATGCCTTCATATCTTATAAAGGTAAAAGTACACCTATTCATAGGATTCTTGGTAGTACATATTTTAATAAGTAGATACAAATAGTATTTAGAGTGTCCCTATTTATATTAAAAGGATATTCCAGTATCACCAGGATATTAACTTCTTTTGGAGATCTGAATAATTATTTAAACATAGGAAGTAAAGAAGGTTTAAGATAAACTTTTATAACAAAACAATACATATGAAGTATTCTTGTCCCAAATCTCAAACCTGAATCTGAACAAGTATCTAGATTCAACAAGCATTTTTAAGGAGATATAAAACAAAATAATAAGAACACCATGAAGATATTTTAAAACAAAATTCAGACCTTAGAATATGCTGTGAGAAAGTGACCCAAGGTCACCAACAAATAAATTGGTAATGAAGAGAAAAAAGAAAGGAGAATCTATACATTAAAGGATCTAGCAACAAATGTAATCAGGGTTAAAGATAAAATTTAATG
Organism: Mirounga leonina; assembly: GCF_011800145.1. NCBI lineage: Eukaryota > Metazoa > Chordata > Mammalia > Carnivora > Phocidae > Mirounga > Mirounga leonina. The sequence goes on from NW_023270316.1 coordinate 47,284,114, forward strand.
TGTTAAAATTGTCCATGTATATTTCCTGTTTTTTAAAACCTTTTAAAGACCAAACACTAGTCCAAAACTTCTTAGGTAGTTGGAAGTTATCATCCTAGAAATAGAAGCCTGTATCTCCTACTCCCCTTCACCCATTTTGCCTGCCCCCCGTCCCACGCTCATTCCTTTGGCAACCATCAAGGGTATTTCCAGTTTTTAATTAAGGTTTAAAAAACATATAAGTAATACTGTTTCTGACACTAAATCCAAAATTCTATTATATTTCACTTTACATATCTAGGCAAACTAATAAAGTATATATTTCAAAGATTGGCTGAATTTAAATCTAGCTGACATTAAATAAAACCTTTAATGTAATTTTTGCTAACAAACAAATATTCCCTTTTCTTTTTTTTCATAGTGCAAACATGGAAAATTATTATATCTCATGAATGAAAGATAACTGACAGGTAGGGTGCCCTTGTTAGATATAAACTACAGTGAATCAGATGTCATCTGTCATATTCATCAAAACATAATGTCACTTTGATGATGTTTGATTTATTTTCTTTTGTAAGGTGAATAGCTAGATGTGAATAAATTTTGATTTAATATGTGAAATGAATAAAAGAGCACACTACATAATTTATTGGTAGTATTCATTTTCTTTATGTTTAAGCTTTGGCTCTTATTTTCCTTTAACATTGTAGTAAAAATAATTGTTTTAGTGTTCATGATTAAAATATCATCATATGAGAAAATATTTAATAGAAAATTATGACTTTAAAAATTAAACAGAACTCAATTACTGCATTGTTCAAGGCTCATAAATACCAATTTAAGTTGGGATTTACTTGTAAACATAAACATAGTACTTAATATGCATTCTAGGATGTTTTTGAAGGTACATTAGGATGCATTTTAGAGTTAAGGGTAAGTAAAATAGTATGTTGTTTAGAAACAAAAACAACATATTTAAATTCATCACCCTAAGTCTTTCAGATTCACTGACAATTACAAATAGATTCAACCTGATCCTCAATTTTCTAGAATTAATGAAGTTTAGATATGGTTTTTAGGTTGAAAAGTTCAATTTCCTGTTATCCTTTGGTATTTCATAAACTGACCATTGCAGAGTAAAATTATTATATTAAAATATTGCAGATTTTAAGTTTGAGGCATTTTCCAGTTGTAAATATCAATATAAAAATAGGTGGGAGAAATTCAAGGCTACATGAAGACCCTAACTAGGCTTTTGTTGGACTTTTTACCTTTATTTCTAAACTGTTTTCTTGGATTACACTCATTTTACATTGTATTTTAATTGCTAGGTCAAAAATTAGCATAGCAAATTAAAAAAAGCTTTTGTTGTTACATTTTAGAACATGAAATTTCAAAACATGTCAATTTTAAAAGAAAATTCACTTAATATATAGCGATATACTAACTTGTTCTAAACACTAAAACAACACTAAAATAACACTAAAACAACAGTATATCACTAATATATAGCGATATACTGAACACTAACAAATGCGATGATAATTAAAATAGATACTCATTTATTAACCCATTTTTTCTTCAAGTTTATTAACAGAACCAGTCATAATAATTAAAATCCTGGTTTAAAAGGTTTTCCAAAACCTATTTTACAGCATTTGCACAGGATTATAGACATTTGAAATAGCACAGACCATGGAATTCATCCAGAGTGCTGTCCAATAGAAATGTAATGAGTCACACAGGTGAATCACATATACATTTAAAATTTTCCATAGCTACATTAAAAAAGCAAAGAGAACACGTGCAATTAATATTAATAATATATTTCATTGAACCCGATATATCAAAAAATTTTTCATTTAACATATAACAGTATCAAAACTGAGATATTTTGTATTTTTTTTCTAAATCTTTGATCATTATGTATTTTACATTTACAGCACATCTCAATTTGAAATAAACATTTCAAGCACTCAATAATCACATGTTGCTATGGCCTTCAGTGCTGTATGGCATAGATCTGCAGCACCCCGCTACCTTGATATTCAGGTGTGAGGATACTTGCTTTGAAGTGAGTTGATGTGGACGATGCATTTAAATAGGTACAAGACTTCAGAGATGCAGCAGAGTCACAGGATGCAAGCATAGACACTGGAACCTACAGCAGCTGAGTCTCCCATTAACAAGCTGTGTGACCTTGGCACGTTATCTTTCCTCCTAATTTACTTGGTTCCATCAACAGTAAACTAGGAATCGTCATCATCATCATCATCTCACAGAATAGGTTATTCAGTGTATATAAAGTCCTTAGTATAGTGCATGGTACATTAAAATAATTATTGTAAGTATACTTGTTTTATGCAATTTACTATATGGAAATTCTCTAATTTCTCTCATTTACTTTTTACTGTTAAAAATCAGTTTGGAATAATTATTGATTGAATGCATTTCAACATAATAACAGTTTCTGGGGTCAATATATTCTTGTTTAGCAAAATGTGTGCAAGTTCTTTTGTACATATTTGTAAGGCTGAGTAACTTCTCAGAACTGGCTATATATAAAATCACTTGTTCAAATTTTAGATATCTATGTATACTATTTATCTCAGTACCAAATTATTTTCTTATTTTCTTAAATAACATATCAAGTTTCTGGATATTTTCTTTTTTTTTAAGATTTTATTTGTTTATTTTACAGAGAGAGACACACAGTGAGAGAGGGAACACAAGCAGGGGGAGTGGGAGAAGGAGAAGCAGGCTTCCCGCCAAGCAGGGAGCCCGATGAGGGGCTTGATCTCAGGACCCCAGGATCATGACCTGAGCCGAAGGCAGACACTTAACAACTGAGCCAGCTAGGCACCCCATGTTTCTGGATATTTTCATGTAACTTTTTAGTTATCACTGGACCAAGCTATTCATCCCTTTTTTTTTTCCTTTTAATCTAATCTATTTATAATGCCACTTGATTCCCTTAGTCATTTTGAGCTTTTTCTCTGAACTCCTTCCAATCTGTCTACATTTCTCTGCTACTGAAGCAACCAAAACTGAATGGAACTTTGATGCAGTTCATCAAAATTATATAAGGAAAGCTATCACCCATGTGTCCCAGGATATCATGATTCTTTGCCTGCAGATGAAAGTAACAGTGAACTTTTATGCATTTTATTGAAGCATCAGCCAGATCTTTTCAGTGGCTGACTAAGGTGCTCTTAGAAGAGAAGAGTCAAAATTAATAGGACTCAAATAAAGGTCTAAAAGAAATGAAATCTATTCAATAATTTCTTCAGAGTCAATTCTTTCTTTCTTTCTTTCATTTTTTAAAAAATTTTTTTAAGAGAGTTTGGGCTTAGGAATGGACTTTGTCAAACATCATTTGAGGCAGATAGATATTTGTCTAATGTTAATGGGAGTGGGGAAGTGGAGATAGGAAAGTAAAAGATAGGGAAGGTAAATGTTAACCTGATAGTGAAATTTTGCAAGTCTAGTGAGTTTATAAATGACTTACTTGTAGGTATATTAGTATACAGAAAATTTTGTCAAGATTTATTCTTTTTTTTTCTTTTGTTATGACCAGATTTTTTTCTTGCTTATTATTTTAAAATTTTTACCAAAATGTTCATTTATTTTTTGATTACTTGATTGTATGATGACTTGATTGTAATTACTTGATTGTATGTTTATAGTATCATTATGTTTTTAGAGTTAATAAATGTAATTCTATATTTTTTATTTGTGTCAATTTACAGAATATAAAATATACACAAAGTATGTGCCAACGAACTCAATTGTTTAGGCTATACAATTTCAATTAGCTGAGATGATGGCTAAACTCATTAGAAAAATGCATGCTAAGCTAAATCTATGAAGAAAGGTGTTTTTAAGTGACCTCCTTTTACTTTGGGGGATTTGAGAATGAAAAGACAGGATGAAAATGCCTAATATAATCAGGACTCTGACACTATAAGGGAACCATAGGAGTTAGGCCACTGACCTTCCTGCGTATTAATTTTTAGCTAATTGAAGAAAGGAGTATTGTTTCTGTAAGTCTTTGTGATTCTGTTTTGTGAATTAAATCCTATTGAATTTATTTGTGCTTCTAGCATCATATTAGAGCTCATAAAAGTGGAGAATCTCATTTCCCTTTGATTAAATCCCTATATTCCAGTTCACAGTTATGCTTTGATAATAGGTAAATACTGCTGAAGAATTAGATAGACCTTGTAACTGATTGTTGTTAATGCCTAGTATAAGAAACACTGAATAAATCACCAAATTAAAATACCAGTTATGACAATATTGTGTTGTTGGCATTTACAATTAATAATGCTAAGATCTGATATCTAATATATGATTTTGGAAACTTTGTTTTTTTAATGGAAGTATAGTTGACATACAATGTTACATTAGTTTCAGGTGTACATCATAGTGATTTGAAAACTCTATGCTATGCTCACAAGTGTAGCTACCATCTGTCACTATACAATGCTATTATAATACCATATTCCTTATACTCTACCTTTTATCCCCATGACCTATTCATTCCATAATTGGAATCCTGTACCTCCCACTCCTTTCACCCATTTTGTTTATTCCCCTCACCCCTCCATAATCTAGCAAACATCAGTTTGTTTTCTGTTTATGGGTCTGTTCCTGCTTCATTTGCTTTGCTTTTTAGATTTCACATCTAAGTGAAATCATCTGGTATTTGTTTTCCTCTCTGACTTTAGAAATCTTATTTATTCTGAATAAACACATATTATTGGACTTTTGAGAAGTTTAGTATAATGGTAATTTCTGACATGTAATTTGAACTTAAAAATTGAATAAACCAAAATGTGTAACATAAAGCTATTTTAATGATTACACCAATAACTGTACTCATTAAGCTCAAGCAAATAATATTTCAAGCTTATTACTTTAGACTTTATGTAATTGTTAATATATTATCCATCTATTTTCTGTTATCAAGGTTATACCTATATAGGGAGGTTCATTTTTTTTCAGCAAAATAAACATGCATGCTAGTTATCTAATTACAGTTTGTAAGGACTACATCAGGTACATGATGATTCTTTACTACATCCAGTTTAATATTTTAGTTTATACTTTCAATTATATTTCAATCTATACTTAAAACTTCACATTATATTCCAAACTGAAATGTATTTCTAATGTGCTAAGGGATAATGGATGTTTACTATTATTTCTTGTGAGAGAGGAAATTAGTATTCCATGGCCATTAAAATACTATTTATAACAAGAAATACTATTTATATAAGAAGACAATCAGACTTTTGTTATTTTTATATATTCTCTATGAACATAAGAGTAATGATACTAATGATTATTAGTAACCAATCTGTATTTCCCTATAGCAGGTGTCTTTTAGTCTTCCTCTTAAAAGTTCCATTTAAAACCAATAAATAGAACAAAAATGGTTATATATAGGGGCGCCTGGGTGGCTCAGTTGGTTAAGCAACTGCCTTCAGCTCAGGTCATGATCCTGGAGTCCTAGGATCGAGTCCCACGTCGGGCTCCCTGCTCAGCGGGGGGTCTGCTTCTCCCTCTGACCCTCTTCCCTCTCGTGCTCTCTGTCTCTCATTCTCTCTCTCTCAAATAAATAAATAAAATCTTTAAAAAAAGTGGTTATATATATAGGTCTATACTTCTAGAAAAGATGGTTTCCTAAGTGAGCATGCCAAATAGATAATTTTTCCATTTGTACATTGCTTCTCTTAAACATTTGTGTTATTTTTAAAGTGATTTTTCTCTACATATGTTGTCTTTATTTAATAGGATGAGATAAATGCATACATATTTCTTTTCTTGATTAGCCATGCTAACTTGTCAAAAATATATTGGTACATATAGTTAACCTTAGAATGAAGAAACATTTGGGAAAATATTTTCTCAAAGTGGGGTATTCTATTGTATCAATGACAGATTTTTCAACAGATATTTGTTTGGAAAACTATGTGGTAGGCATAGGTTTATACCTACATTGTATAAGCTGTAGAAATAGCAAAGGTAACTATGGATTTCAATCAAAATAAATTAAGTAAAATATGACTTTAATTGAAAATTAGATGAATTTTTAGCATAATACGGCATATATTTCCCTCTTGAACTGATTACTGAATGATTTACTTGCTTGTAATAGCCTTCTGAGTCATATCTATTTACTTGATATTTTCTTCTGCCCATTCATGGGCTTAACTGAAAAGGCAGAATATCCACAACTAAGTCTTGACTGCTTGGTGCCATTTAGGGGCGCCTGGGTGGCTCAGTTGTTAAGTGTCTGCCTTTGGCTCAGGTCATGATCCCAGGGTCCTGGGATCAAGCCCCGCATCGAGCTCCCTGCTCAGCAGGAAGCCTGTTTCTCCCTCTCTCACTCCCCCTGCTTGTGTTCCCTCTCTCGCTGTGTCTCTCTCTCTCTGTCAAATAAATAAATAAAATCTTAAAAAAAAAAAAGAAACAAAACCTGTGTGCTTTTTGTTAAAGGTTTTATCATATTGTACTTGACCTGTATTTCAAGTCTGCATTTTTCCTTTCAAAAGTAAGCCCATTGAAGGAAGCAAAGTCTTACTCATTGTTACTTCCTTACATTTTATACACAGTTTGGAGTTTTTCAACTAATATTTGCTTGATAATTTAAGAATAAAAAAAAATAATGACACATGAAATTTAGAAATATGGTCAGTATACATGTCAAAACAAGTACTTTTAAAATGGAGCTAACTAGTTAGGAAATTAGTCATTCTTTTATTTTTTTAATTTAATTTAATTTTATTGTGTTATGTTAGTCATTCTTTTAGAACAAATATCATAGTTGTTTTCTGAGGAAGACCTTTCTACAAATAAATTTACAGCTGATTTATATATATATCACTGAATTACATCATTGCCATTTTATACTACTTTGGTAATTTGGAGTTTGAAGACATGTCATTATGGGAAATTATTATTCCTCTCTTCCTTTGTAGATGGAAAGCTACCACTAGTACTTTTTGCTGATTAAATGTTTGCTTCAGGAGAAAGTGATGTACACTTTTCACCTGTCTCTAAAGCTAACTGAAACAGCTATTTCATTATTACTCACATGGTCAGACAAAATACAAGAGAATATTTTGGTTCAGGTATTTTTAGCATCATTCAAATTGGATAGTAATAAAAGAATTTTGTGGGTGCCTGGGTTGCTCAGTCGGTTAAGCCTCTGACTCTTGGTTTTTGCTCACGTCAGGACCTCAAGGTTGTGAGATCATGCCCCACGTTGGGCTCCACACTGGGCATGAAACCTGCTTGGGTTTCTCTCTCTCCCTCACCTTCTGCCCCTCCCCCAACCGCTCAAAATTTTTTTGTGATTATATTTGAAGTAGTAACTCAAAGCAAAACTGACTTTAAAAATATAGTATTTACAAATTATCAACCAAGGTATTAAGAAGTTTATAGTCACAGACTTCCCTGAAAACACATTGTGTGGCTTCGCCTATATAGAGACATCCGTGGTGTTCCTTCATGAATTCATACTTGCATCCATTTTTCTTTGCAAGGAAAAGAATTTCATTGTTACTGAAAATCTTTCCTTTCATACAAAATGAAAGTCTGTGAATAGTCCAGAATTGCTGTTTTTCTTTGGAAATTCAGCATCTCATGTTCTTTGCAGGAAGTTCAAATTGGGTTACTGACTTCTGAAATATGAGGAAGAAATAGGGAAGCTTGTATTATCAGAACAGTCAGTATTGAAAAAACTATGTAAAATATGTTTTGAATTAAATGATCTTTTACACACATATATAAATACATGCCTACAAAACACTAATACACTTACAATACACTGTTGACAACAGATGAAGTCAGTGCTGACCACTATTGGTAGCTCAAAGTCTCAGTAAATTTTTCTGCCACTACATTTAGGTCTTGCCACCCTAAAAAACAAAATATAACTAGCTACCACTGTTCTTTTACATGTACCTTTTTAGGCAGTTCATGGTTTTCAATTGTTATGTATCTTAAATGAGTAAAAAAATACTCTATTAACGTTAATAATTAAATGTTGGAATTAATAAGAGTTTAACATTCTCAGTTCAATTTTCCTCTATATTTTCTTGACCATTTGACTACAACATTTATAATAATTTTAGTATTATCATGTTATTTTTTTATGGTCAGTGAATATTTTTACTGTGGTTCACTGAAAAGGGGACAAAATGTTAAAACTCTATAAGTATTATCACGTTATAACCCCAGACAGATAAAATGGACTTTTCTTCTAAATCTACCTTTTGCATCCTTTGCCAAATAAATTATGATCACAGATGTGCCATACTTCTCTTAGATGTCAATCCAGTTTCACCAGATTGGTAACTTGACTGCAACTTCCATTCATTCTGGCATTTCTCAGGATGGCCTTTAAGTCCGAACTATCTTAGAGTATCTCTCTCTTTATAAGCACATTCATGTTGTCTCTTAAAGCTATTGTGAAAATCAACTGACAATGAATATAACACTGAGTACATAGCATGACATTTGTAAGTGGTAGCTGTTATTATTATTATTAATTATTATTTACCTCAGTCAGATGGTGCCTATAAATCTCTAACCCTTTTATCTATAAATGTGTCAAATAGATTCAGAACAATTGTTACATTCTTTGCATGTACAGTTGACCCTTGAACAACACCGGTTTGAACTGCATAGGTCTACTTCTCCCCAATATTTTTTATACCTGAATTTTTTTATAAATATAGCACAGTGCTGTAAATGTATTTTCTTTCTTTTTTTTTTTTAATTTTATTTATTTATTTGACAGACAGAGAGATAGCGAGAGCAGGAAAACAAGCAGGGGGAGTGGGAGAGGGAGAAGCAGGCTTCCTGCCGAGCAGAGAGCCCGATGTGGGACTCGATCCCAGGACCCTGGGATCATGACCTGAGCCGAAGGCAGACGCTTAACGACTGAGCCACCCAGGCACCCGTATTTTCTTTTCCTTATGATTTTCTTAATAATGTTTTCTTTTCTCTACTTTGGTTTATTGTAAGGATACAGTATATAATATGTATACAAAATATGTGTTAATCAACTTAATGGTATTGGTAAGGCTTCTGGTCAACAGTAGACCATTAGTAGTTAAATTTGGGGGGGCCTCAAAAGCTATGCACAGGTTTTTGACTGCATGGAGTAAGTGCTTTAACCCCCACATTGTTCAAAGGTCAACCGTACTATCTTTGTTTTCTTAGCTTCAGAACTTTCAGTGGCTTTCCACAGAGGTGGAACTTAACAATGGTTATTTTCATTATACCAACATTATCACTAAACCTGTGGCATAATTGTGCAGGAAACAAGCATTTCAAGTAGACCAGTTCATGTACAGCAACATGTAATTGATATCTTCATGAAAACTAGAATTACTTAAGTGGCAAAGTCCACATGATGAAGCTACAATCTTTTACGCAATTCAGGGAACTGAAATACCTTATAAACATGTCAGCACTGAATAACCTATCAAGCATATGGAGTCTATAAAACTTGGAAGTAAAACAATCTGATTTCTTGGCAGTAATCCCCCGATAGCTCTAATTAGGCTGATTTTCAAAAGAACTGAGTTTAATTGGACCTTTCTTTTTTTAAGTGGAGGTATTTGGAGATAAGTACTGAGCTTCTGAATAGAAAATGCCTTTATAGCCAAATGACTTATTTTTTGCCTGCTGTGACAGGAACCATCTTCTTAGAAGACTGAACAAAATTATGATTTGGTATTTGTATGGTAGTGGCAAGGGTTTTATAATTAGTTAAATACCATATATCATTGGACATCATACCATCGTGCTATTGGTAGAAGCGATGTGTTCCTAGTATGATGATTAAGGGATTTGAATGTTGTAGATAATGCAATTGTATCAATGACCTATTCCGTTATAATCTTTGACTTTTAAGTGTGTCAAATTTTGAGAATTTTGCCTCATTCCTAATGGATGTAGTATGCATGATGCTTTATAATATTTAAAAGGACAATGCTTTTAGCAAGATTTGCCAAAGGGAGTGAGTAGGTGGACAGAACCCAGTTAAAAGTTAAATTGGAAGGCACCTAATATAAAATTGTTAAAATGAGTGGATATAATAAAAATAGTTTTGATTGTATATGGCTTAATAACTTATAAGGTACTTTCAAAACACTTAGCCATTTATTTTTCCAACAAATAATTGTGGAGCAACTATATTTGGTAGGCATGGGAGCTATTAAAATGAACACGATACGTTCTCTTTTTTTAAAGAATGTTATGGTCTAATTGAGAATATAGAGAAACTGGTGATTTTAATATATTCCTTAGAACAGCATCTAACACATAAGAAATAATGAATGCTTCTATGTTAAAGAATGAGTGAATAATGAGTATGGTGTAATTGAGTACTACTGAATAAAGTGCTATTTTTAATACTACTACACTATTGCTAATAATAATAATAACAACGACAATTATTCTAATAAGGCTGGCAGCTGGCATTATTGAAGGATTAATATCTGCAGGGCACTGTGCTGCTTCACTTAGTTCTTATAACAGCTGTATGAGGTGGGAACAGAACCAGTTACATAATTTGCAAGTCCAAGTGCAAAGTGAAAAGGTGGGGCCCTTTGTCCAAAAACTATTAATAATTTCAATATGGCAAGAACTGAACATTAAATCAAGAATCTTCTAAGTGTAGGGCTCTGTGTAATTGTTCAAGTCACATGCACATGAAGCCCCGGAACTATAATTATTCCCCAGTTTACAGCTCAGGAAATAAAGTATACATTTATTGAGGCTGTTTACATATTTTTCTAAATTTGGGGGGACCATTGCTTTATTGGTGATGATCTAGCTTATAGAGTATAGAATAATTTAAAGTGGAAAATGTTGAATTCAAAAACCAATAAAGGACTGATACATTCATCCAGGTTGGGGATTATCTAGTTAACCCCCGTAACCAGGCGAGGAGGAGGAGTCAGATGAGGCCCCTCCCCCTCCCCACAATACCAACCAGTGAGGTGTTTCAGCCGTGGAGAAGGCGGTAACCTCCGGGTCTGTCCCCTGGAGATCACAGCCTCGCTCCTGCCCCTTGGGACCTGCCCTTGCCCAGGTGTGGGAAGGAGGCGGGATGAGCTAGGCCCCTGTCTGCTTAGGGACTTTCCTAGCCAGGTCTCCTGGGATAAGGAGGTAGCAGGATACCGGTCCACCCCCTTTCTTGGAACCACTAGTCTAGTCCATCCTGGCAAGGAAGAGGAGTCACAATAACAGAGGTCTCACCCTGGAGGTTTAAGCTCTGCCCCTTTCCCCTGATCCCTGCTTTGTCCAGCCGAGGAACAGAAGTGAGGAGGAGAGCGAGCCCTTCACCTGGGAGCTCAGTCCTGGCCTTCCAGCAAGGCAGGAGCTAGGCTCCGCCCCTTCCCTATAGGCACAGCCACTCGCAGGTATTTCAGGCACGGAGGAGTCCGTGAGATCAGGCCACGAGGAGATCACAGACCTTGTCCCTTAGCAACATCCCATCCAAGCATTCCACGCTGCAGGGGGGAGTGGTACTTCAGCTCCCCAGCCTTAGCCTGGGACCAATGAGACCTAACCCAGGAGGGCTCTGAGCCAACCTTGCCCTTGGAGAAGGGGGCAGATCTTGAAATCTTGCGGGTCGACATTCCAGACCTCCATCAGGAGTGAGAGCTAGACCCTCACCCTTGGGTAGAGTCCCACCTCCTACCTTGAAGGGCAGTTTGGGGAGGTGATAGGAATTAGGGGTCCTGAGTCCAGGTTCCCAGAGCCAGCACCCCAGCACTCTTACAGTCTGTAGAGGAACAAGATGAAGGAAGGGGCCTTTCTGGGGAGTTCCCAAGCCCAGGAAAAAAGTGGAAGCCTACCCCACCAAAGCAGAGGGTTGGAGGGAGGGTTGCAAAAGCATATGTACCCCTCTTTGGTTTATCTGATTTTTTTATTGACCCCCCCCCCCCCCCCCCCGCCTTCTCAGAAGCTAGGTCACCTCCAACCTCTGGCCTCCACCCAGTTCTCCATTTGGAGGAATCCTCCCCATTTCAGAGCTATTAAGAGACACTCCCTGCCCATCCTCACCCTTCCTACCACATACACCCAAGGTTGTCAGCTTCGGATCCTTAGGGTCAAGCCCCAAGGAGGGTGTACTAAGGGGTCTGTAGGTTTGTGATTAAAATAATAAATGCTAGGCGTGTTTGATGTGCTTTTAACTTTGAAAAAAAAAAAAAAAACTAATGTATTGCTTTTTAACAGTGAGGTCATAAAACCCCAATACCCACTTTTCCAATGCCATCCCAGAACTTCTGCTTTACATCATACAAAGCTTGAGCAATCTAGTCACCTTGATCTGAGGACAAAGTTGTCAAAAAAGTATCAAAAATTATCCTCAGTAGTGTAGTATTTGAATACTGCTCAAAGATTGAAATCTACTTTCATTATTGAGCTTTTGATACTGGGACTTTATCTTGGGGTGACCTGTACTTATGAGGTTGGTTAGTTCAGTCATGTCCCGTATCTAGAACACCAATCAAATTAAAAGCCCCTTAAGTGTCCTTATCCATACCCTCATTGCTGTACTGCTTTCTGTTACATCTTCCCACTCAAGGACATTTCTTCCATTGCTGACTTCCTTCCCAACCCTTTGCATTTTATTTTCTTGAAACTTTCTTCCATTTCAAATATATCACCAGGATTTTTTACTAAACATAGGAGATTATCTCGGTTTCCCACCAAAAAGCAAAATAAACAGAAACACTAAAATGACTGAACTAGATTTTATAATGGTATAAATCCATAAAGATGAAGAAGAGAAGGGGCAGGTGAACTTAAGAAATACTAAAACATGGGGCACCTGGGTGGCTCAGTTGGTTAAGTGACTGCCTTCGGCTCAGGTCATGATCCTGGAGTCCCTGGATTGAGTCCCTCATCGGGCTCCCTCCTCGGCAGGGAGTCTGCTTCGTCCTCTGACCCTATCCCTTCTCATGTGTTCTCTCTCTCTCATTCTCTCTCTCTCAAATAAGTAAATAAAATCTTTAAAAAAAAAAAGAAATACTAAAACATGAAAGTCAATAAATTACAAAATATCAAAAACAGATCATTGGTAATTGGCCTATTGGTGTAAATTACACTGAAGCCTGAGTGTTGGCCAGGAGGAAGCCTGGGCGGAACGAGTCAGTCTCTCACTCAGAACTTTTACAAGTGCATGGAATGGAGATGTGGAGAATTTCAGAGTGTGAGCGTGAGGCAACAGAAGAGCAAGAATCTGTTGAAAATCAGCCCTACCTCAGTCCACCTTGAACAAATGATAGTTGTATGCTCTTGAGATATTAATCTGAGAGACTGTGGATTAGAGCCTTCCAAGCCCAATGAAGGCATTGTAGGGTGGGTGTACTAAAGATGGAGCGAGATCAAGTCAAATTCTATATATAAAAAAGCTGGGCAGCCTGTTGCCATATATTCAGCTTCCAGTTCACTAGTGTATATAAGCTTATATCCCCAAGGAAGGAGAATACTGGATTCTTCTCTGGAGACAATGACAGGCTATAAGAGAAAAGATTTATAAGCATTGAAATTTGGAGGTCTCTACCCAACCTTTGTGCAACAAATGTCATTCACTCACAATGCTCATACAGGCTCACAGAGCTTCCAGATAGCAGTTTTTATGCCTCACAGTATATCATGAAAATACAGCCAAGAATTATGACACATTTGAGGAAATCTACATCAAACAGAAATGAATATGAAGGGAGCAAAGACTACAAAGAACAGAAGAAATCTCTAATTCTTTTTTTTTTTTTTTAAGATTTTATTTATTTATTTGACAGAGAGAGACATAGTGAGAGCAGGAACGCAAGCAGGGGGAGTGGGAGAGGGAGAAGCAGGCTTCCCGCAGAGCAGGGAGCCCAATGCGGGGCTCGATCCCAGGACCCTGGGATCATGACCTGAGCCGAAGGCAGACGCTTAATGACTGAGCCACCCAGGTGCCCAGAAATCTCTAATTCTTAAAACAACAATAGTGATAAAGAAACAATCAGAATATGGGAAGGTATTTTTTTTTTTTTGAAATTTGAAGTTTGTTAGCTAAAATATAAATATAAATAGTGAAAAAGACATTTTGGGAAATCATTGAAAGTAGAAAGAAATAAATGGTGATATAAAAATAAGAAAAAAATTATTCTAGAAACTTGAGGATAGATCCTGGGAATCTAAAAATCCTCCTGATGAGAGTTCCAGGGCGATTGCAAACCTGGTCAGGAGGAAATTATAAAATAATGATTGAAGAAAATTTGAAGGACATGGAATTGCCAGTTCAAAGAGCATGCTGAATACCTGGACAAAGAATTTTTAAATTACGCATATTAAGGTATAATTGCCACACAGTTTTGAAAATCCTGAGAAAAATTAATGACCTTAAAAGCTTCCAGAAAGGGCGCCTGGGTGGCTCAGTTGGTTAAGCGACTGCCTTCAGCTCAGGTCATGATCCTGGGGTCCCGGGATCGAGTCCCGCATCGGGCTTCCTGCTCAGCAGGGAGTCTGCTTCTCCCTCTCCCGCTCCCCCCTCTCATGTGCTCTCTCGCATTCTCTCTCTTTCAAATAAATAAATAAAATATTTTTTAAAAAGCTTCCAGAAAGAAACAGACAGTGAGAGTTAGTGTATGCCAAGAAAATCATGTTAAATAATGCTGTCAGTTTATCAAAATAACCTTAAAAGTTGGAAGGTGAAGAAAACCCTTCAAAATATAAAGGATATTTATTTCCAACATAATTGTTTACAAACCTTCTACATTATCCATCAAGTATGAGGGTAGAATAAAGCATTTACATTAATGCAAGCTCATAGAAAAGAAAGAAAGAAAGAAAAAGAAAAAGAAAAAGAAAGAAGAAAAGGAAAGGAAAAAAGAGGAAGAAACAATGTATCCTGGAAATGGTAAGAAATCATTTCCGGTATAATGGATAATCAGTACAGATTGGAGCTAGAGTGGGGCTCAGGAGGTGTGTTTTCCTACTTAACCACCATACCAAAAAACAAAGACAAAACTATTACCTCATGTGTATGCCTCATGAAACAAGGGTTTTACTATTTCTTTGAAGAACCTTGAAGAAAGATAGTGATTAGTACCGAGAAAGTCAAGCAAATGTAAAAACAAAAAACAAAACAAAACAAAACCAGTATGCATTAAGAAGAAAAATGTTGGAACAATGAAGATAATGTTACCTGTAAGGCTTATCTGCCTTACTGCCTTAGTTCTCACCCTCACTGACCAGCACTGCCTTAGTTCATCTCTCTTCTTTGCTGGTGTATTTGTCTTGTAAATAATTCTTCTGCTTTCAGTGTTACTTCTCTTTATTCTCCAGATTGCAATTAGAAATGATCTTTAAAAATAAAATTTAAAAACTGGTAAAGTTACTGAGAGAGGAAAAATTTCCACATAATACATGTTAATTACCAAGTGTGAATGTTTAACTTAAATAAAGGGGACAACTTGGGAAATAAGTCTGGAGATGGGGCAGTGAAACATTGAATGATTCTTTAATGCGTTTTTACCTCATTCTATGAGAAATGGGCTGATTAAATCAGGTGTTGGAACAGTGAGGAGGTGAGAAAGCAGAGCTTAGGAAATGTTTGCAATGTACAGGTAAATTTTATTTAAGGATATCAATTTGGTGACCCTTAAATAGCAAAATGACAAGGACTTTGGTTAACTTGAGACCAGTGGAAATACTGAAACATAGGAGGATGAAGCATTTGGGAATGAAAGAGAAACTTTTAGATATTGTGATAGATTGGATGTGTAGCATAATGGATAGAAGGGATTGGTTATTCTTTTCTGTAGTATTATTTAAGAAAAAGTTTTCCTCTCAAAAAAAAAAAACATTTCCAAAAGGAAGAAGAGCCCCAAATTGTAATATGTGCCAGTGTCCAATTCAATTTTTTTTAGTTTTCATGTACATGCTCCATCACCAGATCCTACTGACTTAGTAGAAATAGAAAATGTAAAGATTGATTCAATCACTGCATAACTAAATGGAAACTTTGATAAAACAGTGGGAGGATTATCTGAAAAATAATCATAATAGTAAGAGTTACACAGTTATGGAAGGATGTATCAAACAGTAAAAACTCACAGTGTTCTGTTAGTAAACTAGTAATAGCTCATCTCTAGGGATTGAGCATACCTTTGGCCAAATTTATGTGAGGAAATTGTTGCAGTTTTGGTCCAGATTGCATTTAGATTTTGCTTTCTTTTCAGCTGATATTCTGGTCTGGGTTCCATACTATTTGTCTATTACAGCGTCTTTATAGGAGTTGCCACTTCCTTTTGTCAGGGAACTTACTTCTTGAAAATATTGCCTCCATGCTATATGTACCTTTACTCAAATTTATATATATAATAGCTTACATAATTAACCAAGTCCTATGGTAATTTGTTTTCCACTGATGTGATTTTTTTCAAATGTGTGTTTATAGTTACTAAAAAAAACCTTACTTCTCTAAGTGGTTTTTTATTTTCATTCTCTCTGAGAACCCTAATTTCTGCTTTTGCTTTTTTTTTTTTTTAAGATTTTATTTATTTATTTGACAGAGAGAGACACAGCGAGAGAGGGAACACAAGCAGGGGGAGTGGGAGAGGGAGAAGCAGGCTCCCCGCTGAGCAGGGAGCCCAACGCGGGGCTCCATCCCAGGACCCTGGGATCATGACCTGAGCCGAAGGCAGACGCTTAACGACTGAGCCACCCAGGCGCCCTCTGCTTCTGCTTTTTTGTCCTTTTGCTCTAGTATGGGTTTAAATAATGATTTGCTTTGGATCCACTTTAAAAGTAATTCCTCTGTCACAGAGAAGCTGCTAATGACATAGAAGTTCCTAAAAACACTATTAAACATACTATTTGTTTTTATTGTGTACCACTTTTCATTTAATATGTTACAGGCTACATAGTATGAGTTGTGTCAACTCTACCCAAGTGATTGAGAGAGAGTTCCTACCTTCTAATTAGATTGTTTCGGTCACTGACTCTGCTGCTTCACATGAATATCTTTTAGACTGCTCTCTGGTGCTGCCCTTATGCAATTTACCATTCCTCAAAAACATAGTATTTTTCTTCCCTTTTCCTTCCCTGTCTCCTAGGAAACTCAGTGAAAACCAGTCTGGCTGGAAAGAGTTCAAATGTTTATATTAGTAAGTCCTAATCCTTATAGCAGAGGGCTTTGCTTGCTTGTTTTTGTTAATTGAGTTATATTTTAAACTATTTTTCTTATGATTTAAAATATGTTGATGCTTTCTGAGAATTGTACAATATACTTAAAGACATGACAGTTTTTCATATTCTTTCCTTACCTTGTCTTTTCAACTGTAATATTCATACATAAAGAAATTGTACCTTTCAATGACAATTTGAGACACCCATTTTTCTGGCTAGCATGGAATGGTTACTAACCAATATTGATTTTATTACATTACTGATATATTATTTAAAATGTAGCTTTTGTCTAAACTACAGAAAATGAATACTACCTTTTCCTGGTTTCTCTTTGGTTGATTTTTTTCCTTCCCTCAATTTTTCTTTGGTGTATTGCTTAGGTTTTCTAATCTTAACCATAGAGTCCTCTGGGTGGTGGCCACATAACTGAGAAACTAAATTTGTCTTGTTATTTGTTTTCTCCAATCCTATGTCCCAGGACAGAAACCTACCCAAAGGAAGCTTCATAGTAGTAGGCTTTGAGCTAAAGTAGTGGCTAAGTCGCTCCTCTGGATTAGGATATGCCTCCAGACAATATGTTTTCTTGGCATCTGTAGATCTTACTGGTGAGATGAAGAAAGGTTCTCCCAAGAGGCATGAGGCAGAAAAACCACTTTGAGAGTATCAACTTCCATCATTCGGATTGACAGAGTTGGGCAGTTTATTGTGGCAGTCTGCAATCTATGATTTAGATCTCAGCAAACAATCAACAGATCTTTTGTTCTTTTTTTTTTTTTTTCTTTCTATCCTCCATTCTGGTGTGGAATGGAGGATGTAAGAGAATGTGCTCAACTCCACATTGAATTTCTGAGGTTGTGAATTTTAATTCTCTGTCACCAACTTCCAGTAGAACTCTGGCAGGTGACATATCTCAGTTCTTCACTGTCCTTGTTTCCTTGGCAATTGGCTTACATGACAAATTATGGGAAGTGAATATACTAAGGTGAAAATGTGCATTATTTAACGCAGTCATTTCTATAACAAAGGTAAAAAATAAATGTTATAGAATTACACTATATAGGGACATCTGGGTGGCTCAGTCAGTTAAGTGACTGCCTTCTGCTCAGGTCATGATCTCCGGGTCCTGGGATCAAGTCCCACATTGGGTTCCCTGCTCAGTGGGGAGTCTGCTTCTCACTCTCTCTCTGCCCCTCTCCCTTCTTGTGCAGTTTGTCTCTCTCTCTGACAAATAAATAAAATCTTAAAAAAAAAGAATTATACTGTATATTATAAATAAAGAGTTACCTTTAGCAGAACTCAACAACTTTCCAATGTAACTGAAATAATCTAAACAGAATAGCACATGTATGAAGAAAATGTGAAATAATGGTATTGGTAAGAAAAATCCCTTGACGGGGCGCCTGGGTGGCCCTGATCCCAAGGTCCTGGGATCGAGACCCACGCTGGGCTTCCTGCTCATGGGAAGCCTGCTTCTCCCTCTCCCATTCCCCCAGCTTGTGTTCCCTCTCTCGCTGTGTCTGTCTCTGTCAAATAAATAAATAAAATCTTAAAAAAAAATCCCTTGACTTGGAGACGAAAAGTGGGAAATAATGAAGAGTGCATTCTTGGTCGTGTGTTAAATATTTTTACATGCGCTAATTTATTCAATCTTCAAAAATATACTTTGCAATTGATATGAATTTTAGAGTGAAAGATCTCAGCCCAGGCTAGTGCTGCTTAAGAAAGGAAAAAGGCACAGCAGTTTTTAGGAAATGATTCTGCCAGTGTATATGAATTATGTTTTATTTTTATTTTTTGCATTCTGAGTATGGCAAAAAGGAAAAATCAGGTGAGATACTGCTACTACTGAGTAGCTGAGTCAGTCGGTTGAGTTTAGGGGCTCTGTATGTGTATATATATATATATATATATATATATATATATATATATGATTCAGATATAATGATAATTGTATATTGTTTGTGTGCATATGTATCTGTATATTTGTACATATATATATATTTCAGAATCCTGATATTACAATTATTTCAGCAACGCTGTATGTTATATGTTTGTATATAAAATTTGTATATACCAAGAAAGAGAGAGAGAGAGAGAGCTATTTTAAGGTATTGGCTTCCATGACTATGGAGGCTGGCACGTCCAAGATCTGCAAGGTAGGTTGGCAGGCAGAAGACCCATGGAAGAATTGAATTGCAGCTCAAAGCCAAAGGCAGTCTGCTTGGCAGAATCCCTTTCCTTTGGGGAATGTCAGTCTTTTTACTATTATCACCTTATTGATTGAGGCCCACCGATATAATGGGGTATAATTTGCTTTATTGAGAGTCTACTGATGTAAATGTCAATTTAATCTAAAAAAATATAACCTCACATAATCGTCTAGAATAATATTTAGCCAAATACCTGGGTACTGTGGTCCAGCCATGTTGACACATCAATTCACCATCACATTATATATAATAATTCTTAAATTATTCCCACAGATGGTCTATCTTGTCTCTGTTCAAAAGTAGTTAAATAATCTTTCTTAGAAATTAATCAATCAGGGGTGCCTGGGTGGCTCAGTAGGTTAAGCGACTGCCTTCGGCTCAGGTCATGATCCTGGAGTCCCGGGATTGAGTCCCGCATCGGGCTCCCTGCTCGGCAGGGAGTCTGCTTCTCCCTCTGACCCTCCTCCCTCTCATGCTCTCTGTCTCTCATTCTCTCTCTCTCAAATAAATAAAAATAAAATAAAAAAAGAAATTAATCAATCAGAAGTATGTCAGTCACCTTGGACAACACTAATCAAAATACTGATGACTGCACATTCTAGTAAATGATATACACAACGATCTATTGATGGCCTTGAAAACAATGCAGGTGTTCAACAGGGAATTTATAGCCTTCTAAGATTTTGAAAGTGGTTCATTTTAAGGACTTAGCAACAATGCAGTTGCATTGTTTTCATGAGAAATACAACAAATAGCATTTCTTCTCATTTTTAACATACTAGGAATTATAATGAAGAAATGAAATACTTATTCCATAGTTGCATATTAAGATGTTAAAAGATATTTTCATTCCTTGAAAATTTATTTTACCTGACTTGTAGTAATTTTTATTTATCCTAAGAAATTCCATATTTGTTTTAGAAACCAAATCAGATATAGGAAAATATAATATTTGTTGATTTTCATTAATTTTCTGTAAAGGTATGAGGGAAAACTTGTATTCAAGCTGAATAAATGGAGTTTGTGTCTTCTGTTAGTTATTCTGCATTTACAAGGGTATGTATTAATTTTTTTACCCCAATTTCGAAGCTATCTGTTCTTACTTCTTGCTGAGCCTCTAGAAGAAGTTACTGAAAAGATAATTTTGATTTTCTGCAGTAACATAATTTTATCTGTGAAGATAGTCAATTACAATAATAGTCTATTACTTTCTCAATAGAAAATATTTACCATTATTCCTTTTAGAAATATTTTCTATATGTTATTTGTCTAGGAATTTAGAGAGAAGTTTTAAATGTATATTTCCAAGAAATTCCTATTGACAAACATGTCAGTAATTTCATGTGAAATATATTGCTAGGTTTGTGGCTTACTTTTCATAATCATTAAGTTTAAAATAACTTTGTTTTTGTTTTTGTTTGATTCTTTGTTTTATTTTTTACTGAAATATAGTTGACATACAATATTACATTAGTTTCAGGTGTACAAGAGTGACTTGACATTTATATACAATATGAAATGCTCACCATGATAAGTGTAGTTACTATTTGTCATCATACAGAATTGCTACAGTATTATTAGCTATTCCCTATGCCGTACTTCCATTCCTGTGACTTACCTATTTTATAACTGGAAGTCTGTACCACTTGATCTCTGTTACCTATTTTGCCCATTCCCCTAACACCTCTCCTCTGGCAACCAGAATCTGGTTTTGTTTTATTTTGTTTGTTTGTATGTTTTGTTTTTTTGATTCCACATATAAGTGAAATCATATGGCATTTATCTTTCTCTGTCTTACATCACTTAGTATAATACCTTTTGGGTTCGCTTAACATAATATGGCATAATACGGCGCTAATTCATTCTTTGTTATGGTTGAATAATATTCCATTGTATATATACACCATATCTTCTTTATCTCTTCATCTGTTGATGAACATTTAGGTTGCTTCTGTATCTTGGCCATATAAATAATGCTGCAATGAATAAATTCAAATTAGTTTTCTTTATTTCTTTGAGTAATACCCAGAAGTGGAATGGGTAAATCTTATGGTATGTCTATTTTTAATTTTTGAGGAACTTCCATACTATTTTCCATAATGACTGTACCAATTTAAATTCTCCCTAATAGTGCATAAAAGTCCCTTTATCCATATCCTCACCAACACTTATTCTTTCTTGCCTTTTGATACTAGCCAACCTGACAGGTGGGTGATATTTCATTGTGCTTTTGATTTGCATTTCCCTGGTGATTGGTGATGCTGAGCTCCTTTTCACATGTCTGTTGGCCATCTGTTTGTCTTTGAACAACAAATGTCTATTCAGGTCCTCTGCCCATTTTTTAATTGGATTATTGCATTTTTAGTTTTGAGTTGTATGAGTTTGAAATAATTTTAATAAGTTTAATTGTGAAGCATCCTTTTGAAATAAACATTGGAGAAAACCATAAACCTTATGTTTTTTGACAAGAAGCAGATTTTCATCCATCTAATTTTCTGGGATATCATATTTTTTAAAGATTTATTTATTTATTTGAGAGAGAGAGAGTGTGCACATGAGTGGGAGGGGCAGAGAGAGAGAGAGAGGGAGAGAAGGAATCTCAAGCAAATTCTGCGCTGAACCAAAACCAAGAGTCAGGTGCTTACCTCCAGGAAATAATAAGTTTTGTTAATATTTTTCTATCTCCCTTCTGAAAAAGATTTGCTTATTTGTAAGCAGCATTTTGTTGACTAACTCAGTTATGTCTGGAGGAGAAAAAACTCCATAAGAATACTGGAACAAGGGGTGCCTGGGTGGCTCAGTCCTTAAGTGCCTGCCTTCGGCTCAGGTCATTATCCCAGGGTCCTGGGATCAAGCCCTGCATTGGGCTCTCTGCTCTGCGGGAAGTCTGCTTCTCCCTCTCTCCCTCTTACTCCCCTTGCTTGTGTTCCCTCTCTCGCTGTCTCTCTCTCTGTCAAGAAATAAACAAAATCTTAAAAAAAAAGAAAAAAAGAATACTGGAACAAGGCAAAAAAAAAAAGCATTATCACTGAGATTTTTATGACTTGAAAGAAATATGTAGAAAAACTATATTTCTTAATGTAAATGGCATATTCAGAAAGGAAAATGATTAATCAGAAAAAATGTACATGGCATTTATACAACCTTTATGAAATTTTATTGAGTATATTTATATCTTCACTTATTATGGAAGTGGATAAGAAAAAGTACCACAACATTATAATTTTAAAGCTTAAATATTTTTAGTAACTGAAGTATAGAGAAAAATGAGTATTTCCTTTCTAAAGAAAAAAATAAGTCATGTTCTTTGCAAGAACTTGATCCTTATCTAAACTGTTAAGATACAGGTGTTTGGGTTAATTTTTAGCATATCTTTTAAAACTCCACATCATTTAAATAAATAGTCATTGTTCATATTGAATGGTGGCAGTGGAGTAGTAATACTTACCATTAGCTTTTAATTCCTTTGTAATATTTTTATAGGAAGCAATGAATTAAAATAATAAATTTAGAACTGAAGAATTTTGAGATATATACTATAGAAAATACTGAATATTGATAATATTTTAGCTAATTAGCTACTTTTACCACATTGAATATCCTAAAATCAGTAGGTTTACAAAAGTTCATTATTTCTTCAACATAAATTTTTGGAAATAGTTTTGAAAATGACAAAGAATAAAAATACCAAATTCTTATTAAATTTTCAAGATTAAATTAGGGGGCACTTGAATAAAAGGGCATTAAGTGATAACAGACATCCCATACTGTGGTTTGTTTGGTAGTATTTAGGCCATTAACCAGATCTATTTTAACTTAACCTAATTACAAACTTAGAAATAAAAGAATACTCAGTTAGACTGTGTAATTTTCATATATAAGTAAATATATCTTTCAGTAATTTCTTATATCTTTCAATAGTTTCTTACCATCGGAATATTATAGTGGGAGGGAAAGCAAAGCAAAGTAAAGCAAAATTAATTAATTAATTAATTAAAATAAATAAAATAATAAAAAGAAAAAAGGAGTGAATGAAAGTTAAAAAAAAAGAAAAACAATACAAGTTTTAATCTTGAAGCAAATGTGATAACCACTACACTACAGAAACAATGGAAGTTTTTATCATAAACCAAGCATTCTACAAAGCACTGTTGACACATATAAAAAGAAGAAAATACAGGAGCACACAGAGATATGAACTAATATTATCAGGTTGGTAAGTACATATGTGCTATCCTTTGCAAATGTGAAGTAAAACAGAAAAGAGAGTGAAAACTTGTTCAAAAGTGCTTCATAGAATGGGTGATATGACATCTTCCTTTGGTGGAGGAATAGGAAGTCACTGGGTAAACAAGTAAAGAAAGCAGATTCTGGAAACAGGGGAAAGATAGTACAGCATGTTTAGGGGTATATGACAATAATAAAGTTGTGGTAAGACCATTAAGAGTCAAAAGTGGAGAGATATACAAGGACATATTAGGAAGGACATTTATCCAGAGCGTGGATAGTATCTTTCAGATTATGCAGAAATATGTAATGGTTTAAAAATGTGAAAAGAGAAGATGTAATTTGTATTTTGGAATATGTGCATTTTCTTGAAGGCTGATTAATAGAACTAGAATAGAGAAATAGAAATCCAATTCTTTTACAGTGGTTAAGGTCACAATAATGAGGACCTGAATTCAATTATAGCAATAGGGATGGGGGTTAGAATTGGCAGGTCTTGATGGTTGATGAGTAGGGTTAGTAATGAGAAAGAGAATATATTTAGAAGGATCACTAAATAATTGGCTTAGGTGATTGGGTAAATGGAAGTGCCATCAAAAAAAAAAAAAAAGAAAGAAAGAAAGAAAGAAAGAAAGAAAGAAAGAAAGAAAGAAAGAAAGAAAGAAAGAAAGAAAGAAAG
>NW_023270316.1:47308432-47376639 GCF_011800145.1 Mirounga leonina
AAAGAAAGAAAGAAAGAAAGGAAAAGTGCAAATAATAGGTCCAGCTTTTATTTGCTTATAGTATTTCAGTGCAGGTTGGATATGATAGTAAATCTTAAGGAGAAGTCAGGATCAAAGACAAAATTTAACAGAAATTATCTAGGAAAGGTATGTAATAAGAAATGAAGATTACTAAAGGCATGATATTTAGGAAACACAGTCATTTAAAGCTAATAGTGAGAACATATCAAATAGTGGAAACTGAGTTCAGTTGGAAGAGGACCAGGAAAAAGTGATCCCTCACAAATCATAGAGGTAACAAGCAATTTCAGAAAGAAAGAAACAGTGGCAGTTATCACACAAAGATTCAGAAAATAAGGGGGAAAAAGAGCATTAGATAGATACAGCATCCAGACAATTATTGGTGATTTTTCTCAGTCTAATTTCAATGCAGTTATTAATTAACTGGAATGAGCTGAGAATAGCTAAAAGCTTTTAAAGAAACAATGGCCAGGGATGCCCACGTGTCTCAGTCAGTTAAGCATCTGCCTTAGGCTCAGGTCCTGATCTTGGGGTCCTGGGATGGAGAAGGAGTAGAGTCGGCTTCTCCCTCTGTCCCTCTCCCCCTCCCTGCTCCTGCTCTCTTTCAAATAAATAAATAAGATCTTTAAAAAAAATAAAGAAACGATGACCAAATATTCTGTTTTTTTTTCAAAATGCAAGCAGAATAAATACAAAGAAAATTATATCTAGACATAATCAAAATATTAACCATGAAAATAGAAAAAAATCTTGAATGTAGACAGAGGGGGAAAATAAAGACATTACATACAGGAAGACAATGATATAAAAGATGACTTCTCAGCAAAACAATGGAGAAAAGAACATAGAATAACAACTTTAAGATTCTTTAAAAAAACTATCAGTTTAGAATTTTACATGTAGCAATATATTTTAAATCATAAAGCAAAACAAAGGCATTTTATTTATTTATTTTTTACTTTTTTATTATTATGTTGATCACCATACATTACATCATTAGTTTTTGATGTAGTGTTCCATTATTCATTAGACATTCTAAATAAATAAAAATTTTATGAATTTTTAGCCAGCAGACTTACACTATAAAAATGCTAAGGGAGGATCTTTCAGTATGAAGGGGAATGACATAAAATGAAACATCAAATCTATAGAAAGAAGTGTCCCCCAAACAGTAAGTAGTGGTTAAATATAAAAAAAATATATATTTTTTTCTTTATTCTTAAATTCATTACACAATAAATGATTATTTAATAGGAAAATCACTCAGACAACTGGGAATGGATGGTAGCTTTCTCCATCTGATAAATGGTAGCAATGAAACTTGTATAGCTATCCTTTTACTAGTTGTGAAATATTTAATTCTTTTACTGTTAAATTGGGTAAAAGGCAAGTTTGCTTATTCTCATACCTTCTATTCAGCATTACACTGGAGGTCCTAGACTGTGCCTTAGAGCAAAAAAAAAAAAAGAAAATAAAAGGCAAAAGAACCAGAAAAGAGTAAAGAACATTGTTACTATTGGCAAGTGACAGACATGTTTGTGTAGAACACTCCTAAGAAATATAGTATAAAACTGTTAAAAAGTGAACTTTACCTTTCTCACTGGATACAGGGCCAATATACAAAAATCAAAGAATTCAAAAGAAAGACTTAAGAATTGTACCATTTACAATACTATCAAAAAATAAAATACTTAGGAATAAATGTAAAAAAATATTTTAACATTGTTACATGAAAATATAAAAAAAATACCAATAGAAATTGAATAGGACCTATACAAATGAAGAAATGTGTTATAAATATATCGGAAAACTCAGTTTTGTTTTGTTTTTAATTCTTTTTATATTGATTTGTGGGTTTAATGTCATCCAATAAAAATCCCAAAGAGCTTTTGTGTATAAATTGAAAAGTTGATTATATCCTTTATATAGAAAAACATAGAACCTAGAATAGATTTTTTAAAAAAATCTTTAAAAAACTATGTTAAGAACTCAATTACTTGATATCAAGCTTACTTTTATGGTAAACTTCATTAAGTGAGACTGAGGTATTGCTGTAAAGATAGGTAAGCAGATCAATGGAGCAGAATTAGTCAAGAAATTGGGGCGCCTGGGTGGCTCAGATGGTTGAGCGTCTGCCTTCGGCTCAGGTCATGATCCCAGGGTCCTGGGATCGAATCCCGCATGGGGCTCCCTGCTAGGCGGGGAGCCTGCTTCTCCCTCTGCCTCTGCCTCTCTCTCTCTCTCTCTCTTTCTCTCTGACTCACATGAATAAATAAATAAAACATTAAAAAAAAGAATTAGTCAAGAAATAGAGTCACATATACATGACTTGGTATGTAGAATTATAGCCTCCCAAAGATGTCCACATCTTAATCCAAACCTGTGCAGGTAGAATTAAGATTGCTAATCATCTGATCTTAACATAGGGAGATTATCTCAGATTATCTACGTGGGTCCAAGTAATCACAGGGTTCTTAAAAGTGGAAGAAGATCACTACATTTTTATCTTTGGGGTAAATCCCCAGTTGTGCAATTGCTGGGTCATAGGGCTGCTTTATTTTCAACTTTTTGAGGAACCTCCATACTGTTTTCCAGGGTGGCTGCACCAGCTTGCATTCTCACCAACAGTGGAGGAGGGTTTCCCTTTCTCCACATCCCCACCAACATCTGTCATTTCCTGACTTGTTATTTTTAGCCATTCTGACTGGTGTGAAGTGGTATCTCATTGAGGTTTTGATTTGGATTTCCCCGATGCTGAGGGATGTTGAGCACTTTTTCATGTGTCTGTAGGCCATTTGGATGTCTTCTTTGGAAAAATGCCTGTTCATGTCTTCTGCCCATTTCTTGATTGGATCATTTGTTCTTTGGGTGTTGAATTTGATAAGTTCTTTATAGATTTTGGATACTAGCCCTTTATCCGATATGTCATTTGCAAATATCTTCTCCCATTCTGTCGGTTGTCTTTTGGTTTTGTTGACTGTTTTTTTTTTTTTTTTTTTTTTTTGCTGTGCAAAAGCTTTTTATCTTGATGAAGTCCCAATAGTTCATTTTTGGGTGCTTGCTTCCCTTGCCTTTGGCGGTGTTTTTAGGAAGAAGTCGCTGCGGCTGAGGTCGAAGAGGTTGCTGCCTGTGTTCTCCTTTAGGATGTTGATGGACTCCTGTCTCACATTTAGGTCTTTCAAACTTTTTGAGTCTATTTTTGTGTGTGGTGTAAGGAAATGGTCCAGTTTCATTCTTCTGCATGTGGCTGTCCAATTTTCCCAACACCATTTGTTGAAGAGACTGTCTTTTTTCCATTGGACCTTCTTTCCTGCTTTGTCAAAGATTAGTTGACCACAATTGAGGGTCCATTTCTGGGCTCTCTATTCTGTTCCATTGATCTATGTGTCTGTTTTTGTGCCAGTACCATACTGTCTTGATGATGACAGCTTTGCAATAGAGCTGGAAGTCCGGAATTGTGATACCACCGGCTTTGCTTTTCTTTTTCAACATTCCTCTGGCTATTTGGGGTCTTTTCTGGTTCCATACAAATTTTAGGATTATTTGTTCCATTTCTTTGAAAAAAAAGTGGATGGTATTTTGATAGGGATTGCATCAACTGTGTAGATTGCTCTAGGTAGCATTGACATCTTCACAATATTTGTTCTTCCAATTCATGAGCATGGAACGTTTTTCCATTCCTTTGTGTCTTCCTCAATTTCTTTCATGAGTATTTTATAGTTTTCTGAGTACAGATTCTTTGCCTCTTTGGTTAGATTTATTCCTAGGTATCTTACAGTTTTGGGTGCAATTGTAAATGGGATCGAGTCCTTAATTTCTCCTTCTGTCTTGTTGTTGGTGCATAGGAATGCCACTGATTTCTGTGCATTGATTTTATATCCTGCCACTTTCCTGAATTCCTGTATGAGTTCTAGCAGTTTTGGGGTGGAGTCTTTTGGGTTTTCCTCATAAAGTATCATATCATCTGCAAAGAGTAAGAGTTTGACTTCTTCTTTGCTGATTCAGATGCCTTTTCTTTCTTTTTGTTGTCTGATTGCTGTGGCTAGGACTTCTAGTACTATGTTGAATAGCAGTGGTGATAGTGGACATCCCTGCCGTGTTCCTGACCTTAGGGGGAAAGCTCTCAGTTTTTGCCCATTGAGAATGATATTCGCTGTGGGTTTTTATAGATGGCTTTTATGATCTTGAGGTATGTACCCTCTATCCCTATACTCTGAAGAGTTTTGATCAAGAAAGGATGCTGTACTTTGTCAAATGCTTTTTCAGCATCTATTGAGAGGATCGTATGGTTCTTGTTCTCTTTTATTAATGTATTGTTTCACATTGATTGATTTGTGGATGTTGAACCAAACTTGCAGCCCAGGGATAAATCCAAAGGGGTAGGTGCACCCCGATGTTTATAGGAGCAATGTCTACAATAGCCAAACTATGGAAAGAGCCAAGATATCCATCGACAGATGAATGGATAAAGAAGATGTGGTATACACACACACACACACACACACACACAATGGAATATTATGCAGCCATCAAAAGGAATGAAATCTTGCCATTTGCAATGACGTGGATGGAACTGGAGGGTATTATGCTGAGCGAAATAAATCAATCAGAGAAAGACATGTATCATATGATCTCACTGATATGAGGAATTCTTAATCTCAGCAAACAAACTGAGGGTTGCTGGAGTGGTGGGGGGTGGGAGGCATGGCGTGGCTGGGTGATAGACATTGGGGAGGGTATGTGCTATGGTGAGCACTGTGAATTGTGTAAGACTGATGAATCACAGACCTGTACCTCTGAAACAAATAACACATTATATGTTAAAAAAAAAAAAAAAAGGATAGTAGGAAGGGAAAAATGAAGGGGGGGTATTCGGAGGGGGAGACGAACCATGAGAGACTATGGACTCTGAGAAACAAACTGAGGGTTCTAGAGGGCAGGGGGTGGGGGGATGGGTTAGCCTGGTGATGGGTATTAAAGAGGGCACATACTGAATGGAGCACTGGGTGTTATACACAAACAATGAATCATGGAACACTACATCAAAAACTAATGGTGTAATTGTATGGTGATTAACATAACATAAAATAAAAAGAAATGTAAAAAGAAAAGTGGAAGAAGAAAACAGAAGAGCTTCAGAGGGAAATGTGACAATGGAAGAAAAGTAGGGTGATGATTTTGAAGATGGAGGAAAGTGGTCATGAGCCAAGGAATGTGGGTGGCCTCTAGAAGCTAGAAAAGGCAAAGGAACAGATTCTCCTCTAAAGCCCCCAGAGAGTACCACAGCCCTGCCAACACTTTAATTTTACCTAGGAAGACCCATGTTGAAATCCTAGTTATAGAATTGTAAGATAATCATTTCATATTATTTTCAGTCATTACGTTTGTGGTAATTTGCTATAGCATCAATAGGTGAAAGGAAGAGTGAAAAGAAAAAGAAAAGTAGGGTAAGGAGGAATTGGCATGTTGGGGGGGGGGAACTTATTAAATAGTTGGTTAGGTAAGTCTAATTAAGAAGATGAGAATTGAGCAAAAACCTGAAGACCTGAAGAGGTGAGTGACTTAGTTGAGTATCTGGAGGACAGGCAAAAAAAAGCAGCTATAAAAGCCTAACGCAGGGATGTTCCTGGCATGTTTGAAAATAGCATAGCAGTCAGTGTGACTGGAAAAGTGTGGACAAAGGGGAGAGTAGTAGGAGAGGACTGAGTCACCGGCTTACATTTTAGATTGATCTCTGTTGCAAGGTAAAAAATGCAAAGAGGAAATTGTGAATGAGTAACAAAAAGTTATATGATCAATGGATTGGTGCTCTTAATGGATTTGAGAGCATGTTGGATTTGGGAATGCTAGAAAGAATGAGCTTGAAAATTAGGAAGAAGTGGTCAGAGAATAGGATGCGTGGCATTGGGTTTATGAAAATATCACTCTTAGTAGTAATGCCAAGGTCTGCTTTCATGGATGACCACGGGAGTGAGTGGTTGAGGTAAGGTTGACCCCATCATTGGTGAGCTATGGGTAGAATGGAAATGCCAAAGGGAAAGAAAGATTGTTTTTAATGCATAAATTGGTATAAATATGCCAGAAATGGAATGGATCATTAGAAGTTGGGGTATAAACAGGCTTTGTTAAATGACAAGAGCAATCAAGGTTATAAAACCTATAAGTAAAAGAGTATCAAAGCTGGGGTTTTTTAGAGGACAGTCAGAGAGAATATCTTGAGACAGCAATGAGAAGCCCAGTCATATTAAGCCTGTGAGCCAATCTGAAAACAAACAAACAAAACAAACAAAATCCAAACAAACACAAAAACAGGTCCCAAGGGAGCAATGATGGCAGAGGATAGCCAGTTTTATGGTAAGAAAACATTGATGGATTTGAGTTTAACGTTTTCGAGATCTTACACAAATTCATCGAATTTCGAAACCATTTTTGATAAATAATCCTACGTGTAATGATATCTGGGAAATGTAGTTTTCAGCTAAGTTTTGCAGTACAAAAAACCTCTGAGGAGGTGAGAATCAGTCAACAACTAATCATATTCAACTTAATTATGGTATCCCTTTTGAATCTTGAAAGCTTGCTGAATTTAAAGGGACCTAAGTTCCTTCTATCATCTGCTTCACATTTGTAAAATGTTATTTTCAACAGAAACTAGCAGAGATGGAAGCTGAATCTCACAAAATAGCATAAAAGACAGAGGTTTTTTTGGTTTTTGTTTTTATGTATACTTTTATAAAACTATGAAATAGTAACATCCCTGAGGATTAATGGGGTCCAATTCTAACTTTTCACAATTATGATGAGTGATGGAGTAAGAAGAGATTTTGTAAAAACATTAACAGCTTTCAGTTAGGTTCAAAGGGTGAAAGTAAGATTTCATAAAATGTCTACAAGTGTAGGGGAGAGTTATTTCTGACCTGTGCCTGGCAGAATGGGTCCTGCAAAGAAGGGTGGCAAGAAGAGCCTTTTTGCCATCAAAGAGGCAGTGACTGGAGAACATACCACCAACAATTGCAAGTGCATCCTTGAAGCAGGCGTCAAAGAGAATGCCCCTTGGACAATAAGAGATTCAGAAATTTGCCATGAAGGAGATGGGAACATCAAATATGCCTATTGACACCAGGCTTAACAAAGCTGTCTAGGAGTTTAAAGCTTTATTGGCTAAGCATGGCCCATACACATGAATCAGTTTAAAAACAATATATTGAATTATGAAGAGTTAGTCATGTGCTACAGATTATATCACTTTAAAAAATAGTGAAAACAGAGTCATATAATCAAAGTAGATATTTTGGAAAGGAAAAATGGGGAGTGATTTTTTTTTTTTTTTTACTGGTAACTATAGCTCTTTTGAAAATCAGAACCTCTTTTTCATGAGTAATGTTTTTCGTTCACAATGAGTTGCAATAGAATTCTTTAGCTATTAACACAAGCCTAGTAAGAAAATTAGATGAATAAACTTTTTTCAGAGTGCCAGTGAAAAGACTTGAGTTTATATGTCAGTTCTATTTTTATCAGCTTTTTGACTTTTGGTGGTTTCAGTTTGTATCGAAGTAGGGGTAATAACTAGTGTAAATACGATGATTAAATAATATGTGTTGCTATTAAATGTATGTTAACAAATACATTGCTGAGGAAATGAAGATGTGATTCTCATTTCCAGAGTGTAATGAGCCGCAATATTTTTATTATTATTTGGATTCCATGTGTTGGAGCTGTTTTTTAACAGTGGAGAACTAACAGTGTAGCTGCTTGAAAAACTCAACAGTGGGAACAATTCTGCACAATCTAGGAGCTTTTATCTTTTTTTTTGGTTTTATTCATGAACACCTGTACTAAATATTTGTTACCTACACTGTTCCTACTAAAAATGTGGAGTACCGTATGTGAAATATATGGGAAAGGATAAAAGACTGGAGAACAAATGGGAACAATAAAATGGTGGTATTATTTCTGCAGTTTCTTCTAAGTTTCCCAGCATAGGAAGAAAAGAAGGATGTTCAGTTTTCATAATACGCACCAAAATATGGTGTGTCCCCAAATTGTAGTGTTAACAAATGCAGGGGCAACAGAAATGATCACACTTCTGAGTCTTAGGCCAGTAAAAATTGATATTTAAAGTAAAACACCAATAAAATCCATTTCTTAAATGCAGTTTCTTACAAAATTAAAATATATATATATATTGTTTTACCTTTTGTTCAGTAACTTCCCCTAAGTTCAAGGTGGGTTTTTACCATAAAATGAAGGATTTCATCATATTCTGAATCAAAATCCAAATTTTGATGTCCTCCTCAAATGTTCTCTTACCTCCTTCCAAAGTTCAGTTAACAATATTTGCCTGGTCTGCTGTTCAGGGCTAATAAACCTACTTGAGCAGATGGGCTGATTGTTAATCAGCCAGTGACAGCACTCAGATTCTGCAGAAATGTGCTTTGCTATGGTGCACCCATCTGCACTATATACCTTCCCTTGGTGATGGCGAGACCTCTAGAACCATATTTTCTTTTCTGAAGGTACACACCTTTCTCTGGGAGTTTTATTTTCTTTACAAGGGCCATATACCAGATGGGAGAAATGTCACTTTTATGGTTTTTAATGAACTCAGAGAATACATAGCTTGACCACGTTGGGTGGATGTTAGAGATCTTACCCTTCCAACAATACACTGGTTGGGTTTATCTTGAAGGAGCAATAAAAAAAAAAAAAAAAAAAAAAAAAAAAAACTTCCACAAAGTGACTCTGTTACCTCTGGAAATATAGGAACAAGCTCTACATGCTCTCCCAAATCCCGTTGCCAGGCACACTCTGTGCGATACCTTAAGGCATATTAGACCTTAGCAAATCCTTCAATTGCTGTCATTATTTTTATCCAAGAAATTCTGAATTCAATAGCTAATCATCTCCATAGATTAACCACTCCTGATTTTATACAGTTTAATATATGTTCTTAGCATTTTTACATGAATATCATTTTACATTTTTTATTCAAATTAAATTTTATATGCCAGTAGGACGATCTAAGTTGGGTGTGAATTCCTAACCTAAAACTATTTCTCACTCTATTATTTCTTTGTTCTTTCATTCTTACGTATCACAATTGGAAACATCTTCCTTTCTTAAGAAAAAGACTATGGTTTGTGTATAATTTAAGATTGAAAGTTATTTCACAGTATTATATTTAACTCCTTTTTTGAATCCACAATATATTATGTAATTTTGTTTACATTTATGAACTTATGTGACTATTATTTATTATTATGTGTAATTAAAATATTATTGTAGTTTTCTGATTTTGTGTTTCAAAAATCAGGAGTCATGTCTATAATAAATGCTTTCAATAGAAGCAATGGTGGTTGTATGGGCAAAAAAACATTTAAATACAGAATCCAGATTTTGTCCATATCATGTCCTTTATATATTCTGACAAAGTATGTAATTAAATTTACGTTTTATTTTATTTAAGAATTGGTAAGTAAAGTAACTATGAAGGAAACTGATAAAAATGTTGAAGTGTATGGTTTCTGGATCTCAGTGATTGGGTTATTATTTTGTCTCAGACTTTATACCCTCTGAAGTTAAGAGTGGATTATTTTCAACTAAGAAGTAAACAACTACTCATGGTTGGAATTAGAAGTTTTATGGCACTCCTTTGGTTGTAGTGTTCAAAAAGGGAACATCATTGCCTAGAAGGGAAATGGATACATGCCATAAGACATCATTTGCGGTCAGTGATGTTTTCTTGTGCTTCTATTATTGTACTGTAGGAAGGACTAGTAAAAGTGTATCCCAATAATTGCAGTGTGGTAAATCAACTTCAATATAAGAAATGAACCTAAAGGGCACCTGGGTGGCTCAGTTGGTTGAGCGACTGCCTTCGGCTCAGGTCATGATCCTGGAGTCCTGGGATTGAGTCCCACGTCGGGCTCCCTGCTCAGCAGGGAGTCTGACTCTCTCTCTGACCCTCCCCCCTCTCATGCTCTCTATCTCATTCTCTCTCTCAAATAAATAAATAAAATCTTAAAAAAAAAAGAAATGAACCTAAATATAAAAAGTTAAGGAAAGTATCTTATCTTAATAATTGACAACATATTTGATAGAGCTAGTTCAAGGAATATTTGTAAACTTAGTGAAGTTTGGTTTGGGGGCTTCCCATAACCTCCATTCTTCTGATACATTTTCCGGTTATCCTTTGACATCTTGAGGCCCTTCTGTCCCAGGCTCTATTCTCCCAGTATTTATATCCACATCCTAGCTCTCCCAGAGTTTTTTCAGGGATGGTGCTAACTGTTAGTTTTGCCTTCATATAGACTCTGGAAAGATTTAGGAGATATTGAGTCACAAGACAATACTTTCAGGCTGTATATAAAATCAAAACTATTTCTCCAAGACTAAGATTGTTTGGTGGAGTTTTCCAAAGGATACATGACATCATTACAGTAAGTTGAATGCAGAGCTGATATGACAATCCAATTGTCTTCTATTAATTCAGACATTAAAGAGATTTACAGAAATGTAAAGCAATGAACCCCTCTTACCATTCTTTTTGTTTTGGAAAATATAAGTGAGTAGTGTGTGTAAGTACCTGATAATTAGCTTTTTTGATTATAATATAAGTGTCTGATATTAACCTTTGATTGCTGAGAAATCCATTTTAAAGACATCTATCTAGAATAAACATTTTGCCAGCTACACAACGAGATAAAGAGCCAGACTGCCTCACCCATGAAGTTCCCCTTTTAGAAAACCCTGAGTAACCTAGATAATTGACGACTAGAGTGACCCTCTTTTTCCTTCCCTGCACTTTAATTCCTACTCTAATGTTTTAAATTCACCAATAAAGTCACCCCCTCCTTGACTCCAATAAGGGCAGAACACCAAGTCTATTCTCTACCTTACTGTGTGGCCCCGGGCATACCTTGTACCTTTCAGGACTTGTGAGTAATAATTTTTTTTTCCCCCCAAAATTTCCTGATAGTTGTAGCTGAGGTGTGTCTTGCAATCATAATAAGAGCCACAGGGGCGCCTGGGTGGCTCAGTCAGTTGAGCATCGGACTCTTCATTTTGGCTCAGGTTATGATCTCAGGGTCCTGGGATGGAGCCCTGCCTGGAGCTTGGTGATCAGCACGGAGTCTTCTTGAGGATTTCTCTCCCTCTCCACCCACTCATGCTCGTGCTCTCTTTCTCTCTCTCAAATGAATGAATAAATTATTATTTTTTTAAAATAAGAACCACAAAAGCTAGTCCACTCACAACATTGGTTTGGGTTGGGAAATTGTCTATGGGGCTCTCATAAGTAGCAGGAGCCCAGGTGAGTGCCCACAGGCATTTCCATGGATGGCATCACTATCTGTATTTGAGACTGACACAAAACAATGATTTTTTCATTAAAAGTATGAGATTTATGTTAATGTGTAAATGGTTTATTACTGCTATTTTAAAATCAATCAATAAAAATTTATAGAATTTATCATTTGAATTACTAATGCTAAATATAGAGAGCTATAACTTGCATAAGCAAGAGTTCCTTGGGGTCCTTGATCAATTTTAAGAATGTAAAGGGATCCTGAGACCAAAAATTTGAGAATCACTGTGCTAGACAATTTGAAACACTGAGTGGTAATGAATGGGGTATTAAATGAATAATACCTCAGTTAATAAATTTGTATATTATAGGAGCTTCCTGGAATGTTGAGGTTTTACCCCAAAGTATTAACTTAAGTATGATTTTAAAAACTGTGGCAAGCTACTAAACAGATTTTATCATGGGTCTGAGGGAGAAAGGTGGTCAGAGCAGACGACTCCCATTCTATAATAGAAAAGGAATCTATTTACTTGTTGCAGAACTGGCAGTGATGGATTTTCAGATTCTGAATGCAGCTTACTGACTCTACCATGATATGGGTTTTGTACTGTAAAAAGTAGAGCAGGTAGCAGATGGAACTCCATGTGTCTTAAACCATTTTCTGAACTTGTGAATGTTTTTTCTGTTCCTAAAGAATCACTATAATTACATGTTCTATTTTGGTTAGTTCTATGGAGGAAAAAATTCCCAAGTTACGTCAAAAAAAGCTTGTTCTAATTTTATTTATTTAGTTATTAAAGCATGATGACATTACTGAAGATACCTGAATACTTAAATTTTATTAAGCAATTAATTTTTTTATGACTGAATATCTTCTGTTGAACTTAAATAATGTATCAGGTGAACTGTAAATAAAAAATGTAAACTGAAAATGTGCATATCCAATTTAATTATGTGAGTCTTTGTTGAAAATCGTATTAATCATTCCTTGAAAGCCTGATGAAAATGACCTTTGAACTGCCCAGGTGGAAAAATCTAAATGCAACAAAACAGGGAAAAAAGAATGTAAGAAGTTAGCTATTGAATGGTCTGTTCATATATGTATGTAAATATTTATATACTTATATATATTTATATATATTTTATATATATATCTTAATATATATTTTAAAGACTTATTTATTTATTTTAAAGAGAGAAAAAGGTTGGGGGTAGGAGCAGAGGGAGAAGGAGAGAGAAACTCAGACTCCTCATTGAGCAGGGAGCCCTAGAGGCAGGGCTGGATCTCACAACCCTGAGATCAGGACCTGAGCAGAAACCAAAGAGTACTGAGTGTAACCAACGGTACCGACTAGGCCACCCAGGTGCCCCTGAATGGTCTGCTTATAAAAACAATATAAATATTGAAAATTTTAGTTTAAATATGGCTAATGCATCTTCTGCTCAGAATTTTTATTTTACTTTGCAGATAGTGCACATGAATTGCCAGAATATTTTGTTTGGCACATTTCATCCAAACCTTTAAAATAAATAAAATTAAGATAGTTTTAAATTTACATAAATTAAAAAACTGTATTTTACATATGTTATATATGTATTTCATGTTTCATATATATTTGTATTTTATATATGTATTATATTTTATTTATTTTATATATGTATTATATTTATATTTTATTGATACATATTATAAACCCATAATTTTTCTTTATTTTATACATGTATTATATTTTATGATTCTCTGTATTTTATATATGCATGATATTTATATATTTTTTAAAGATTTCATTTCTTTATTTGAAAGAGAGAGCATGATCCGGGGGAGAGGCTGTGGGAGAGGGTCAAGGAGACTCCCCACTGAGCAGGGAATCCCTGACCAGAACTCCATCCCGGGACCCTGAGATCATGACCCAAGCCTAAGTCAGATGCTTAGCTGACTGAGCCACCCAAGCGCCTCCATGATATTTCTATTTTATTTATATATATGTTATATATATATATATATATATATATATATCCATACGTGTGTGTGTGTATATCCATACTGAATCATGGGAAAAATTAAAATATATTATCGGTTCTTTAAAGGAGTAAAGATAATATTCTAGGTCAGTTCTCCCAAATATCTGTTCAACTAAAGAGTGTTCCCATGAAATTTTATAAAAGTTCAGCTAAAAAACATTTTTATGAAGTAAGCCTTGGGAATATTGCATATTTGTTCTATCTTGGAAAATTACAATGCACATTAGGTTTTTTTTTTTTTGAAGTGTTCCAACAAAGAGACGTGTGTTTTCTCTCTCTGTGTGTGTGTGTGTGTGTAATTTGATCTTGGAAACATTTGTTTTGCAACATCAATGAACAATTCTAAATTATAGATTTAGATATCTAAGAAAACTGAATTGGAATGGATTATTACAGTTATTTTTAATTTGAATAAAACTTGAATTTGCCATTTCTAAATTTCTTTTTGCCCGAAATTAAGAAAGAAAAAATTTTATCTTGTTTAAACAAGAAAAAATGTATTCTATAAGAGTGCTTTGTGAATAAATCTCATCTGGACAGATATAAAATATGTCAGATATTAGAAATATGATGCCTATGCCTTATTCAAACATAAAGCTTTAAAAATAACCCTTTGCATTTTTCATGCCTTCTACCTGCCTTTTGCCCCAACAGGTTTAGATATAAAACCCATTCACACCTATATTTTTGTCTTTTTAAAACCTGAAATGATATTACTTATTTTGATATGTTATCTCAGTTGTCTCTTAAAGGATATTTTATTGGATAGATATAATTTTCTAAATGGCATATGGATCTGGATAGGTAATTAGTGAAGGAAACTGGATTAAGATCGCCTTATAAGTACTATTACCTCACTTAGTGTTTTTGTGATGTGTTAATGTGTTAGCCATATTGTCCAACATGATGTGACATAAAGTCAGAGGAAGCTAGTAAATTATTAACCTTAATGCTCATAATGAAAGACGTTTTACTTTATTTTTTTAGTGAAAGATATTTTAAATAAACAGATTTTTTTAAATACAAAATTAAAGATACTTATATATTCTCTATTTGGGATCATCAAAGTTAGAATTCAAGAGAAAGCTTGCTTTATTAAATTCTTTTGCAATTTAATAGATGTCTTGTTGGACCATGTGTGCATTGAGCTTACTCAATTTAATTATTTATAATTAAAGTAATAGTATATATATATATATTTTTAAAGATTTTATTTATTTATTTGAGAGAGAGAGAATGAGAGAGAGCACATGAGAGGGGGGAGGGTCAGAGGGAGAAGCAGACTCCCTGCCGAGCAGGGAGCCCGATGCGGGACTCGATCCAGAGACTCCAGGATCATGACCTGAGCCGAAGGCAGTCGCTTAACCAACTGAGCCACCCAGGTGCCCAAGTAATAGTATATTTTAAGTAATTGTTTTTCAAATTGGTTAGAATTTTTAAAATATCAAGTTGTCCAATATCATAACCACATGGTCACATGTGGCTATCGAGCAATTGAAATGGGAATAGTCCAAATTGAGATGCGTTCTAAGTGTAAAATACACAGTAGATTTTGAAGACATATGAAGCAAAGGTTGTAAAATATCTAATTAATATTTTTATTTTTTAATTTTGAGATAACATTTGAATATGTTGTGTTAAATAAAATACATTACCAAATTAGCTTCACTTGTTTCATTTTACTTTTTAAATGTCATTACTAGAGATTTAATGTGGTTCTCATATTTCTATTGGATAATATTGCTCTAACAGATCATTATGAAATCTGTAAATTAGAAAAGCTTTCCAACTTCCTAACTTTTATTCTTTTTTTTTTTTTTTTGGACTTTCTTTATTAGACTTAGAGCCAAAGTAGAAAGTTGAATAGAAATGGTATGAGAGCAAACATTTTTACTTTTTTCCTTCTCTCAGGAAAAAAAATAAATAAATAAAATAAAAGTAAAGGTTTTAATATTTTACCATTGTGTTAGGAGACCAGAGAACCAAGAGGATACATATATCTCCTTTTTATATATATAAAGGAATCAGCTCACATGGTTATGGAAGTGGCAAGATTGAAATACTTCGGGCAAATTAGAGGGCTGAACATTTCATTAAGTGTTGATGTTGTGAGTCTTGATTCCAGAATGTACAGGGCAGTCCAGAAAGACTGCGAGCTGAGACAGCATTTCTATGTTGCAGTCTTGAGCCCAGACTCCTTCTTCAGGAAAACTCAGTCTTTGTCAGAAGACCTTCAGCTGATTAAATGAGGCTAATTTATATTATGAGGGGTAATCTTTTTACTCAAAGTCCGATTTAAATGTTAATCACATTGGAAAAAAAAGTTTAAACAAAATGTTAATTATATTGAAAAAATACCTTCACACTTAACATTTAGACGAGTGTTTTTGATCAAACAACTTGACACCATAGCTTATCTAAGTTAACATATAAAATTAACCATTACAACTATTAAATAAGATTAACTATTTTTTATTTTCTTTTGAGTTACCATATTAAACCAATTCTAATATATTCCTCATTTTATGAGAGATATTTCTAGCATAAATGGATAGTACCTTTTTCAAATTATTATACTGCATCTATTGAGATGAACATACAGGTTTTGCAATTTATTCTGTTATTGTGGTGAATTCCATTTATTGATTTAAAATTTTAAACCAGTCTTGAATTCCTGGGACAAGTTCCTGTTGTTAATGATTCCTTTTTTATCTATTTTTTCTCCGATGTTGCTAATATATTTTATTTCAATGTTCATGAGAGATGTTTCTTTTCTTCAAATTTTTTTGAAAATCAGGCTTGGAATGAGTGTTATGACAAACTAAAAAAAATAAATTTAAGTGCTCCCTTCTCTATTTTCTGAAAATATTTGTAAGATTATTTCTTCCATAAACATTTGGTATAAACTTACCAGTACAATCATTTGTACTTGGAGTGTTCTT
The DNA here is from genome assembly GCF_011800145.1 of Mirounga leonina. Taxonomy (NCBI): domain Eukaryota; kingdom Metazoa; phylum Chordata; class Mammalia; order Carnivora; family Phocidae; genus Mirounga; species Mirounga leonina. The sequence continues at coordinate 47,324,723 of NW_023270316.1, forward strand.
TGTGGGAAAGTTTTTAATGAATAATTCATTTTTTTGAACTGTAAGTGTATGTGGATTTTCTACTTAATATTGTGCCAATTTTGGTAAATTGCATTTTTCAAGTCATTTGTGCATATAAGTTGTAAAATTTATTGGAATAAGTTTTTTTTGTGTGTATATTCCATTATTTTGATACTTTAAACCTTGACAATCTAGAGTGCTAGCCCTCTCATTCACCATATTGATAATTTGTGTTTATCTCCTTTTTACCTTATTCAGGACAAGGGGTTTATCAGATCTATTAATCTTTAAAACATTTTAACTTTGTATATTTTCTTGATTGGATTCTATTAATTTTATTCTGCTGTGATATCTTATTTCCTGCTTTCTGCTTAGTTATGCTGCTTTTTTATTTTATTTTTCACATATCAAAAGTTGTACATAATTAATGTATAAAATTTGATGAGTTTGGAGATAAGTATATATACCTGTGAAACCCATCACAGTCTATTCCATAAACCTACACATCACTTAGAAAAGTTTCCTCCTGACCTTTTAATTATTATTATTGTTATTATTATTATTATTATTATTAATGTCATAAGAACACAGTATCTACTTACTTTACAAATTTCTAGGGGTACAATATAATAAGGTTAATTATAAGCTCTATGTTGTACAGTAGTAGATTACTGGGAGTGATTCATCTTCTATAACTGGAATTTTGTATCCTTTGACTAACATCGCCCCATTTTTCCTTTCCTCCCCAACCTTTGGCAACCACCATTTCTTCTCTGCTTCTATGAGTTTGACTATTCTAGGTTCATAGTATAAATAAGTGGTATCTTGGAGTACGTGTCCTCTGTGTATAACTCAGTATCCTAGATACGTAGCATAATGTTCTCCAGGTTCATCTATGTTGTCACAAATGGCAGTATTTCCTCTTTTTAAGAATGAATACTATTCCATTGTATGTATATGCCATATTTTCTTTATTCATTTACTCATCACTGGACATTTAGGTTGCTTCTGTATCTTGGCTATTGTGAATAATGCTGCTGTGAACATGTGAGTGCAAATATCTCTTTGAGATCCTGATTTAAATTCCTTTAGATGTATAGGCAAAAGTGGGATTGCTGGAACATGTGGTAGTTCTATCTTTAGTTTTTTTGAGGGACCTCTCTATACTGTTTTTCATAATGGCTGTACCAGTATGGAGGTTCCAGTGGCCATACCAGTTTACATTCCCATTTCTCCACCTCCTTGCCAACCAACACTTGTCATCCTTTGACTTTTTGCCAATAGCCATCCTACTGTGAGGTGATATCTCATTGTAGTTTTGATTTTCATTTGATGATTAATGATGATGAGTGTCTTTTCATGTACCATTTAGCCGTTTGTGCATCCTCCTTGGAGAACTATCTGTTCAATTCCTTTGTACTTAAAAAAAAAAAAATCTTTTTTTTTTTTTCTCTGTTGAGCTGCATGAGTCCCTTTATATTTTAGAAATTAACCTTTATAAGATATGTGATTTGCAAATAAAATATCTGATTGACCTTGTTCTGTGAGTTGCCTTTTCAGTTTGCTGATTGTTTTCTTTGCTGTGCAGACATTTTTTAGTTTGACATAATCCCTCTTGTGTGTGTTTGCTTTTATTGCTTGTGCTTTTGGTGTCATATCCAACAAATCATTGCCAATACCAATGTTATAAAGCGTTTTCCCTATGTTTACTTTTAGGAGTTTTACAGTTTTAGATCTTACCTTTATGTCTTTAATTCATTTTGAGTTGACTTGTGTATGGTATGAGTCCAATCTCATTTTTTTGTGTATGGATACCCAGTGTTTCCAACACAAGTTTTTGAAGAGACTATCCCACATCTACTTTGTTTTCTTGGCATCCATGTCAAAAAATCATTTGACTATATATGTATGGGTTTATTTTGGGGCTCTCTGTTTTTTTTTTTTTCCTTTGGCCTACATATCTGTTTTTATGCCAGGGCTATCCTGTTTCAGTTATTATAGCTTTGTAATATATTCTGAAATCATGAAATGTGATGACTCCAGCTTTGTTCTTTTTTTCTCGAGATTGCCTTGGCTAATTGGGATCTTTTGTGATTCCATAGAAATTTTAGGATTTTTAAAATATTTCTGTAAAAGATGGCATTGAAATTTTGATAGGTATTGCATGGAATCTGTAGATCACTTTGGGAAGTATGGACATTTAACAATATTAATTCTTCCTATCTATGAACTGTAGGTCTTTGCATTTGTTTATGCCTGCTTTAATTTCATTCATCAGTATTTTACTGTTTCAGTATACAAGTCTTTCATCCTTGGTTGAGTTTATTCTTAAGTATTTATTATTTTTGATGATATTGTCAGAGGGATTGTTTTCTTAACAGTTATGCTTCTTAAAAGTGGAATTGAAAGTTTAATATTAACATCTTTATTTTCTTGTTATGTGAGAATTCAGATATGTGAATTTTTATTTCATAGTATTGTAGTTGCATATCACATATTTTGATACATTGTATAATCAGTATCATTCAATTAAACATTTTTGACATTTCCTGAGTAATTTTATTTTGACCTGTGAGATATTTAAAAGTGTTTTACTTAATTTTCAAATATATGTGATTCTTTCTAGATTACTAGGGTAACTGTTTTCCAATTTAATTCATGGGGTCAGACAAGTAACTCTAAGTTTTTATACATTTGTATTTTATTGAGATGCTTTTAGTAGTTCTGCATGTGGTCTGTTATGGTGTATATTCTTTCAAGAACACATACACTCAAAAAGAGTATGTTCTCTAATTGTAATATATATGGCATCAGGTTAAGGTTGTTGACATAATTCTTCAGCTCATGCTTTTTTTGTCTAGTCATATTATCAAGTACTGAGGAGGATATTGTGTTTTGCTATGTTTGTTTTGCTCATTAATTCTGTTAGTTTTAGCTTCAGGAATTTTGAAACTCTCTTACGAGGGTTTGTGACTGTTGGGATGTCTTTATGAACTAATCTTTTCAGCAAGAAATTCCACTCTATTTCAGTGTTGTCCTGAAGTCTATTTTGTCTGATATAGAAACATACCCTACGTTTATCATGCTTATGATATATGTTTTCTCATTCTTTTATTTTCAAGTTGTTTGTCTCTTTATATTTAAAGTGAATCTCTTGCTAATGGAAGAAAGTTGAGTTTTTCTTCTTGTTCATTCTGACAATCTTTGCCACTTAATTGAAATACAAATTAATTGGAATACATATTCCATTTACATTTTATGTAATTTTTGGTATGACAGGGTAAGTTCTACCACTTTGCAAGTTATTCTCAATTTGTCACGTGTAATTTTTTTTCTTTCTACATCCCTCCTTTTCTGTGAACATATTGGTTAATGTGTTATTTATATTATTCTATGTATTCATTTTTTATATTCCTAATTTTCTGGCATTATTTTTATTTGCTTATCTCAGCGTTTGCTCTCAAAACTAAAATATATATCCTTAATTTATCACCAAAACAGTACTGGAGTGGACACACTAATATCAGACAAAATGGACTTTAAGATTAAAAAAAAAAGCCAATGAGACAAAAGACATTTTAAAATTATGAGAAGGCCAATTCATTAAGATAGAGCAATTAAAAAAAAAATGTACCCAAGAACAGAGCCAAAACATAAAGCAAAAAAATGACAACATTGAAGGAAGGAATAGGCAGTTCAGCAATAATAGTTGGAGATTTAACTATCCCACTTTCAACAATAGTCAAAATACCTAGGCTGTGGATCAACACGGAAAGAGAAGACTCGAAACACACTATACACCAAATAGTTATTTGGACAGACACCACTAAATGGACATTTAGACACCACTTAATGAACAACCGCAAAAGACACATTATTTTCTGCACATAGGGGACATTCTGAAGGATAAACTAAATGCTAGGCCACAGATTAAGCCTCTATAAGTTTAAAGATTGAAGTCATACAAAAATCTCCTCTGACAAAATTGGAATTAAATTAGAGATCAACAATAGAAGAAAATTTGGGAAATTCACATATACGTGGCAATCAAACAACATATTTGTAAATAGCTAATGGGACAAGGAAGAAATTATAAGAAAACAATTAAGCATTTATTAAGATGAAGAAACTAAAAGCATAACTTACTAAAACTTATTGGATACAGCTAAAAGTAAGACTCGGAGGGAAATCTGTAGCTATAAATACCCATATTAAAGTAGAAGAATGATCTCAAATTGATAAGCTAAACTTTCCCTTTAAAAAGAGGGGAGGGGGTGCCTGGGTGGCTCAGTTGGTTAAGTAGCTGGTTCTTGATTTCAGCTCAGGTCATCATCTCAGGGTCAGGAGATCCAGCTCTACATGGGGCTCTGCGCTCAGCAGGGAGTCTGCTTGAGGATTCTCTAGCTCCCTGCCCCTCCCGCCAACACTGTCTTGCACATGTGCTCTCTCTCTCAAATAAATAAATCTTTAAAAACATTTAAAAAAATAAAAAGAATAGAGGGCGCCTGGGTGGCTCAGTTGGTTGGGCGACTGCCTTCGGCTCAGGTCCCACATCGGGCTCCCGGCTCGGCGGGAAGCCTGCTTCTCCCTCTCCCACTCCCACTGCTTGTGTTCCTGCTCTCTCTGTCTCTGTCAAATTAAAAAAAAAAAAAAAAAAAAGAATAGAGGGAAAACTATGCTCAAAGCAAGTAGAAGGAAGGAAATAACAAACATTAGAGTAGATATAAATGAAATAAAAAGTAGAAAAACAGAACCAATGATATTGAAGAATGGTTCTTGGAAATAATCAACTGATTTCATAAAACTTTAGATTTACTGACTAAAGAAGAAAAGAGAGCTATGCAAATAACAAAAATCAGAAACAAAAATTACCACTAGCATTAAAGAAATGAAAAAGATTGCAAAATAATACTATTCACAATTATACCCCAACAAATCAGACAATCTAGATAAAATGGACAAATTCCTAGAAACACATTAATTACCAAAACTGCCTCAAGAGGAAAATTTCAACATATATATATAGATATATATTTGTTATTCAGCATTAAAAAGGAACAATGTATCAATACGTGATACAACTTGAATATACCTTGAAAACATGGTATTTGAGAAAAGTCAAAGACAAAATGTTGCATTATGTATGATTCCTGTTTGTTTTATGTCCAAAATATAGTTAAAACCATAGAGATAAAAGCTGATTAGGAGTTACCAGGGTATAGGGTCAGGGGATTAGGATGATTATCTAAAGACTATGTGGTGTTTTTATGAGGTGATTAAAAATTTTTAAAACTCCAGAGAGCTGGTGGTTGCAAACATTGTGAATACACTAAATGCCAATGGACTGTATACCAATGACCAATGAATTTTGTACTTTAAAATGGTTAATTGTAAATTATGTGGTTTGAATCAGTTTTAGGAAATCAAGCATAGTTATCTAATCTTTGTCACAAGGAAATATAATCGAAATCCATTTAAATTTGCAAGTTTATTATTTGTGTAATGTTTAGATCTTACCATTCATATAATATTTCTTAAAAATTGAAGTATCTAGCATTTTACTCTTATTAATAAAATAGCATTACATAGCTAAAATTTTCAGCTGTGGAACTATTATTTTATTTACCTAAAAAGAAGGACAACTTTCACTAAACTGGTGATAGTACATAAGTAACACATTGAAATAGTAAATATTACTTATAAGTAAAACACTATTCTTTGTCTTGCCAAGTTTCTTACAGAGATTCAATATATTTTGTATAACATGCATCTTACTCAAGCTTAACACACTTAGTGATTAAAATAATAATAGTGGCACCTGGGGGGCTCAGTCGGTAAGGTGTCCAACTCTTGATTTCTGCTCAGGTCATAATCTCAGGGTCCTGGGAATGAGCCCCATGTTGGGCTCTGCACTCATCCGCTTGAGTTTCTCTCTCTCCCTCTGCCCCTCTCCCTGCACACACACACACACACACTCTCTCTCTCTCTCTCAAAGAAATAAATAAATCTTTAAAAAATAAAATAATAATAGAAGGTTTTATACATAATGAATGTAGAATAGTAAAAAAACAAACAAACCCTAGAGTTGGGTTTATTTACTGCATAATTTAATATAAATTACAATAAATTCTGGAAAATATTACAGTGGTTTCTTTGTTTTAGAGTTCAGCAAACTAGACATAACAGATATACATTATATGGCTATTGTATCATTTTTACAAGATTCTTTTTTAATTCATTATTTAGAAGATTTAAAAACTAATGATACACTGTACTAAAATGGGTTTTCTCTTTCATCATAAAAGGACACACTAAAAATAATTAGAAATTGCATTGCAATTTAGTTGTAATGTGTATTTCAACTTAACTGACATTTATTTTTGTTCCTGAATTGAACGTGAAGTTATTAGGGAAAATAGGTTAAGAAATTTAGCACGTTCTATGTTTCAGGAACTGAAAACTATTGCCTCTGTTATGATGTTTACAGTATAGTCAGTGATATCCTTAATAGGGTCATCATTCATACTGTGAACTCATCTGTCTGTTTTATAATATAATTCTGGCAAGATTGACCTGAAAACAAAGTTAATTTTACTGTATTAGTTACGACTTTCAATGGTAAAGAACAGAAACCCAACCCAACCTGCCTTTAAGAAGTAAAATAATTTAATACCTTGTTGCAGCCAGAAAGTCCGGGGGTTGTTTTGGCTTCAGGAACAATTGGATGCAGGGACTGAGATATTTCATTGGGAATTAATCTTTCTTCATTTTATGACTTACTTACCTGTCTCTGGCATGATTCCCAGGCAGACTCTTTGCAAATGTTGTCATTAAATATAGCCATCAGCAGCTTCAGAATTCCACCTTGGTGTTTTGGCAACTTCAGTGGGAAAAGCAAACTTCTTTACAAATGTTTCAAGTAATAGATTCTGTAAGATTCTCCTTGACTCGGCTGCATCATATCTATCCCTGAATCAATCACTTAGCCAACCACTTGGTGTTCTGGTGAACAGATCTGTGTTATCTGACCCAGGAGTTTGGATGTGAGCCAATTTTGAAAGTAGTCCAATATTGAGAGCGAGGAAGGAATATTCACCAGAGGGACATCCCAGAGACTTCACCAAAAGAAAGGTGGATCAAAGTTAGGCTGAAACCATTCATGTTCACATAACTTAAATGATGTTATAACCTGGATGCAGCTAAAAAATCTGCATCTGTCATGTACATTAGCCACTATTCACTGCTCACATTATAAGTTAACTTGTACACACACACATATTGAAACATAAGTTTTGTAAGCAATGTGCTTTTTTACAGAAACATATTTCAGGTTCAATGTGAGCTATATTTACATCTTAGAAAAGAAGCCTTCTATGCAACTGGCATCAGCAATTTCAATTCTCTCAATGTTGTAAGTAGAATAGAGGCTGCACATTTTGAAGATTTGTATAATACTCTGATTTCTATAATAAATGGAAATAGAGATCAAATAGTAGCCACTCTAGGATTAATAGTGCATCAAATGAGAAAGTCAGCATATTGGACATGGACACACAGAAGCATATATTTTTAAGAAGTCAACATATTATCCATCACAAAAACAAGTTATGGCTACTATAACCTTAAAAAAGCAGGAAGAAGGGTGCTGACAGTCTTGAATATAAAGCTGTGTTATAACCTAAAATATACTCTTATTACTCAATTTTCAATGGCGTCTGTATATCCTAATTTAAAAGTAATATATTTTTTATTTTTCAAATAAATGTTGATGCTTAGTCTCAGCTCCTAGAAGGATTTACCAATAAAATTCAGTAGTTTATTTTTTAATCATTATGTGCTAGCTACCCTAGCATAAGGCAAAACAGCAAACCTGAGTATAAAATATAACAAAGTTTGTTTTCAAATGTCTCACAGTCCACTAATATTTATCAACACAAAAGAGCACTGAAAATTGATGCAATTTAAAATACATAATAATAGGTGTTGAGAGAACAAATATGAGCTGGTGAATGATTCTATATTTGGGTGGGTAGTATGAATAAATGCCATTTAAATAAATTTTTTGGAATATAAAAGGAAATATGTCAGGTGAAGAGAGAGAGAGCCTTACATTTTGGAGGATTATTTTGAAAGATTGCATGGAGATATGCAGGGTTAAAACGTTTGGATAGATTGGCTTATTTAGTGTCCATAATATATGAAAGAAAACATGAAATTTTTGGGAAACTGGTGCTGGTATTGATATTTAACAATCTCAAGAGCTTGGATTTTATCCTGTAGATTAGCAATCGTCAAACATTTTGGCCCCAGAAACTCCTTACACTCTTAAAATAATTGACTCCAAAGATCTTTAATCTAGTTGAATAATTTAGGTAGATAGTCTCTATAGTAGAAATTAAAACTGAAAAAAAAAAAAGTTAAAATACCTTTTTGAGAGAGGGGGCAGGGGCAGAGGGAGAGGGAGAGAGAAAATCTTAAGCAGGTTCCACACCGAGTTCAGAGCTCAATGTGAGGCTCCATCCCAGGACCCTGAGATCATGACCTGAGCCGAAATCAAGAGTCAGACACTTAACTGACTGAGCATCCAGGCGCCCCTCATATTTAATACTTTTTAACTGGATATGTGAATCTTCCATGCATTGACACATTTCAATTTAGAACAAAGAATTACATTCATTAACATCATTACCAATCTTTTCTGTAGTTTTTAGGTATTTAGAAGCTGTGACAGATACAAGTTTTCTAAAACTCTAATTTTCACTTAAAAGCATGCATTTTAACATTGATACGAGATACTGTCATTTGTTTTCCTTTGAGTGACTATCTTGTTTATTTTCAAGAAAATGTCTGCCAAATACCCATATATGCATAGTTTACCTGTCATTCCTTTAAATAAAAATGGTGTTCAATGAAAATGTGAGTAGTTCAGCTCAGATTGCAGTCACTCATGTGTTTTCCTCAAGACAACTCATGGTATGCAGCAGAAGTTCTTTCATGTTTACTTCTCATTTTTTTACACAGTATAATGAAAAGAGGTATATTTAATTTCAAGATTTAATACAGTTGATATGTTGTATTGCCTTATCAAGAGCATTCTTAAATGAATCTGTGCAACAGTCACTTTAAAAAAATGAGGCGGAGTGTGTGGCAGTGAAGAATATAATAGTTTCTAGAATACTTCTGTGCCATTGGCTTGATTCATGCCAACATATATGCAATTTTGCCCAACATTACTTTTGCACCAATAGTACAAATGTCAACACAGTTAAAAGGGATGATAATTTTTAATATTATTATGAAGAGTTTTTGACTTCACAGACCCCCTGACAGCATCTTGGGGTTGCCCAGTGTCTGTGGAACACACTTTGAGAACTGCTGTCATGGTACTGAGACGCAAAGGAAAATTCAAAGTTTACACTTTAAAATTCCAAATATCTGAAAGGCATGGTTTAAAAATATTTACTTAAGGGGCTCCTGGGTGGCTCAGTCATTAAGTGTCTGCCTTTGGCTCAGATCATGATCCCAGGGTCCTGGGATCGAGCTCTGCATCAGGTTCCCTGCTTGGCGGGAAGCTTGCTTCTCCCTCTCCCACTCCTTCTGCTTGTGTTCCCTCTCTCACTGTGTTTCTTTCTGTCAAATAAATAAAATCTTTCAAAAAAATATTTACTTAATATAGTGACTTTGCCATATTTGTGTTCTAGAAATTTCTTTGGTTTCATGTAGAGAATGGAAAGAGCTACAGGGGCAAGTCCTAGAGTTTTCAGTAGAACATCATTCAGTACTCCAGCTAAGAAGCAACAGGAGACAGAAATGGGTCATAATAGTGATGGAAAAAAGTGAGGAACATGATTACTTTAGAATATGATTACTTTTAGTGATAATTGATGATTTAATGAAAAGACTGAGCCAAAATAGTGTCCATTAATGCTTCAGATATCGCATCTTGTTGACCAAGTAAGTAATGATGCTATTACTTGAGACAGAGCTGGCTTACCGAATGTGTATTTAGTTGAGTTAAAGGCAATGTATGACCATGCATCTTACATGCTTTTTAAAGCATGTTAACATTATGGTACTTATAAAGAATATTAGTTAAGTAGAAATATATGGTGAGAGATATATATATCTCACTATATATATATGTTATATATATATGTGTTATATATATTATATATCCATATATATATGGATATATAATAAGGAGTAAGAAATATGCTTGGAAAGTTAAAGCATGCTACAGAAACTGACTCAGACTTCAGCTATACATGAACTCGTAGGAGGCTAGCTTGAGATTTCTTCCTCCAGTTGTGCACTTTGTAGCCCTAGTGCCTGAAGTCTTCATCAGTATTACCTAGTACCCAGCACATGCTGTGATATGGAGTAGGTGCATAAAAATGGATGGATGAGTCAATGAACCAATGAAAATCATCAAGGAACAAAAATCCAGAGAAGATAACATAGATGGAGATAGCATAAAAACAGATGGTAATAGTGCTGACCCAGGGATAGACTGAATAGTACAAAATAGTCTCTTAAAAACTTGACTCTAAGAAATAGTGTGTAATTTAATAATATAGGTGGCATTATAAGATGAAGGGATACTTTATATAGAATTTAAAATAATTTAATCTTATGCAATATAAAAAATAAATGACAAAGTGTTAATATCAACAGCAAGAAACTAGAAGAAACTAGCAGTAAACATATACCTATATTTAAGCAAGGAGTTTCTAAGCATGAAATCAATGGAAAAAGCCAACAAGAAGGATGTCTGGGTGGCTCAGTTGGTTAAGTGACTGCCTTCGGCTCAGGTCATGATCCTGGAGTCCCAGGATTGAGTCCCGCATCGGGCTCCCTGCTCGGCAGGGAGTCTGCTTCTCCCTCTGACCCTCATCCCTCTTGTGCTCTCTGTCTCTCATTCTCTCTCTCTCAAATAAATAAATAAAATCTTTAAAAAAAAAAGAAAAAGCCAACAAGAAAATGACAAATTTTACAAAATAAAAATTAGAATACTCAAATGCTAGCAATAGAGATAAAGATAAAATATGAGTTTTAATTTATAAATAAGATATAATAAAACACATATATTTTTTGCTGTTACTATGTTTATGCTTAGCACTCTTCAAAGAGTGAAAGAACAAATAAGGATATGCTACAAGGAAAAAAAAAATTTTCTTAGTTGTCACAATGGAAAGAGAAGTGGCATTTGTACTGTATGCTTAATTGAAGTCATATTCTGTCCTAACCTCTTTGCATTCATTCTCATTAAATACTAATTTGTGGAAATATAAACAGAAATAGATTTTTTATTGAAGTAAAGTTGACATACAATATTATACTAGTTTCAGGTGTACAACATAGTGATTCGACAGTTCTATACATTATGTGGTGCCCACCATGATAAGGATAGTTATCATCCATCGCCGTACAAAGTTATTACAATATTATTGGCTATATTCACTATGCTGTACTTTTCATCCTCACTTATTTATTTTATAACTGGAAGTTTTACCTTTTAATCTCCTTCACCTATTTTACCCATCCTCTCATCCTCCTTGAAAAATTACATGACTACTAAGAAAGGTATTTTGGTAGTAAGATTTGAAGTCAAACCCTTGTTAATGAGCACATTTAGGCGAAATCTCAGGGAGAAAACTTTATCCCGTCTAAATAAAAAATGTTGAAAATAGACACTACTCAGTGTGAATGAGGTGAAAAACTATTCCAATTCACTGCTTTTATGAGGGTAAAGTAGTATAGTTTTTCCTTACTTTTAAATATTTCTGTATATTCTAAGTGCACAGTGAATATTAGCACTTTATATTTATTATAAAAATGTAAATGACTTGATCAGAGACATAGAAGGGGAATAGATAAAATTAGTATTTAGGAAGAAAATGGGGAAAAAAGTGTTCAAAAGCCCATGTAGTCAATTAACATTGGCAAATGCTATGTGTGTGGAGAGAGGTGAGATTGAAGCACCAAGTATGTCGTTATTAGTGACATTTTTTAGGCAATTTTCTGATTACCAGTTGTCTCAGTTCTATATGTAGTTGAAGTGTGTGTGTGTGTATGTGAGGGAGAGAGAGAGAAAGAGAGACAGAGGCAGATACAAAGACAGAGAGGGACAGAGAGACTGATAGAGGGAATCAACTCAAGCAATAAATAATGAACACCTTCGTCATTTAGATAAGTTTCCTGATGTTCTCTTGCTATGGAAAATTGGAGGACATTTCTCTGTAATATTCAGACTGATGCTTAACCATCTCCCTGTTTATAACTTATCCTCTTCAGTAGTTAGCCATATTAATTTTCCTCCTGAGTAATTTTGATATCATTATATTTGTGCTTATTTTCACATCAGTGTTTATAACTGAATGCTTAATATTATTTCTGAGTGTGCATTTGTTAAGATAATGGGCATGATATATCTAAGGAATTTTAATTGAAGAAATGATAAATGTGTGACCAACAGACATAAAGATGTCAAATTTGAGTACCTTAAATGCTTCTCTTGTAATATATTAAAGTATAATGTGAACCTGAGACCTATGTCCAGTAATGTTAAATTTCCAAATTATTCCTACTTTTTCTTATCTTGCCTCTTCTATTTTCCTCTTCTTCCCTTATTACCTTCAGAATATGAAAGTAACAAACTTAACATATTTGTTAGTAGTAAGGACATTAACAGGGAAACAATTTTAAAGGGATAATAAAATAACTGCAGTCTTAGTAATTCATCAAGTAAAATAAAAAGTTCTCTACAGGTAATTAAAAATGATCAGCTGGATTCTTCCATCTGTTCTGGGAGCATGAATTCCCTGTCCTCCAAGAAATAGTTGTTTTCCTTTTACCCCTCCAGGAGCCTACATTTTATTCAATGAAAGGCAACATTAACAGTGTAATTTGGGAAGCTCTGATAAATTTCATATATTCATCTTTAGTCACTCTTATTCTATGTTCACAAGTAATTAAATGTCTGCTTATATTGGCACTTAATTATCTTGGATAATGAACAGATACACAATAACAGTTTGTCAGCAAATGAATATATGTCAAATATGTCCACTTTTCTTTCTTTCAGTATCACAAAACTATTCCAGACCATCATCATATTTCTCCTAACTGAAATATCCAATTTCACCCCTGCAATCCCATATTTAGAAGGTAATACAGGAGAAAATCTATGTAACTGGATTTTTAAATGAGTATTTAGGTAAACACTAAAAGCCAAATTCATGAAAAAAATTGATAAATTGGACTTCATTTATCGTGACAACTACACCATACTAATGTAATGCATTAATAAGGGGGGGGGGGATTGAATGTAAGATGTATGGGAACTCTTTCTATTATATTTGCAATTTTTCTGTAAATCTAAAATTTATAAAATAAAACATTTATTTTGAGGAAAGATCAGTATTTTAAAAATGTAAAGGGACACCTGGGTGGCTCAGTCGGTTAAACGTCTGCCTTCAGCTCAGGTCATGATCCCAGAGTCCTGGGATCCAGTCTCACATTGGGCTCCTTGCTCAGCGGGGAGCCTGCTTCTCCCTCTGCATGCCGCTCCTCCCACCCCGCTTGTGTGTGCTCTCTCTCTCTCTCTCTCCCTCTCTGAAAAATAAATAAAACCTTAGGGGAGCCTGGGTGGCTCAGTCGTTGGGTGTCTGCCTTCGGCTCGGTTCCTGATCCCGGGGTCCTGGGATCCAGCCCTGCATCGGGCTCCCTGCTCCGCGGAGAGCCTGCTTCTCCCTCTCCCACTCCCCCTGCTTGTGCTCTCTCGCTGTGTCTCTGTCAAATAAATAAATAAAATCTTTAAAAAAAAAAGAAAAAAACCTTAAAAAAATCTTTAAAAAAATAAAAACAAATGTAAAAAGTTGGATGTCATTCTTTACTGAAATTTTTTCTTTCATTATGTTTAAAATCAAAAGTCCGTTAATATGATTTATGAGATCCTCTAATATGGTTAGTAACACACTGAACAATATAGCCCTGATCTCTCCCTCTGGCTCCTCCTTGAAGGGCTCACTATGTTCATGCACACCATGATCCTGCTTCCCTGTCAGCAGTCACTCACTTTCTAGCTGACTTACTCACTCATTGGGATGTAAGTGGATGTGATATATGCCACTCCTAAGCCTAGCCAATATCCTTTCCTAATGCTTCTTCATTCCATTTCTGCCTTCTGACTGAATGGAATGAAAATGACAATGACAGTATTGCAGACCATCTGCTGAAGATGGGAGAGTCTTCATCAGCCTAAGTCCCTGAATCACTGTGAAGTAAAGCCTTAAGTGACCTGAAATGCCACATGAAAAATAAATTTTTTGTGTTCTAAATGTTGGGAGTCTACTTTTGTTTTTGTAGCTTTGCCTTCCAGAACTGACACTTGGTTGTAATGAAGACTAACTGATATAATATATACAAAGTTCATGGAACAAAGACTGGCACATAGTAAAAACTATATAATTCATAGTTCTTATTGTGATTTTTAAAAGGGTACCGAACTTACCTGGTATGGTTATTTGTATTGCACATGTGTTTATCTTCTAGGTGGAAAGGTGAAAAACGGGTATATTTTAAGGACTTGGCTGCAGAAATCTGTACCTGACTTAGCCTCTCATTTTCTAAATCTCTTCTTATACATTTTACTTAGTAAGGTGCTGACCACAAGAGTGGAGCTAAGGTAGTTTCTACTGATGTTCTCAAAGTTGGAATGGGTATCAAATTATATATTATTAATAAGAATTATTTTCTTGAACACAACTCATTTAAGTATAATTTTAAAATCACACTATTAATTTGTGAACATTTTATATAATTTCGAGGTATGTTTTCATTGTATTTGTGGAGTCTTCCAAGTTTTTAGAGCAGTATGGGACATTGTATTTTTCAGATATCAGGATTTTCCAAATTTATGAAACTAATGAATTTATTCTTTTTTTTTTAAGATTTTATTTATTTATTTGAGACAGAGAGAATGAGAGAGACAGAGAGCACATGAGAGGGGGGAGGGTCAGAGGGAGAAGCAGACTCCCTGCCGAGCAGGGAGCCCGACGCGGGACTCGATCCTGGGACTCCAGGATCATGACCTGAGCCGAAGGCAGTCCCTCAACCAACTGAGCCACCCAGGCGCCCTAATGAATTTATTCTTAAAAATCTTTCTTCCTTCCTTCCTCCCTCCTGCTCTTTCTTTCTTTCTCTCTTTCTCTTTCTTTCTTTCTTTCTTTCTTTCTTTCTTTCTTTCTTTCTTTCTTTCTTTCTTTCTTTCTTTCTTTCTTTCTTCTTTCTTTCTTTCTTTCTTTCTTTCTTTCTTTCTTTCTTTCTTTCTTTCTTTCTTTCTTTCTTTCTTTCTTTCTTTCTTTCTTCCTTCCTTCCTTCCTTCCTTCCTTCCTTCCTTCCTTCCTTCCTTCCTTCCTTCTTTCCTTCCTTCCTTCTGAACAATCACTTATTTCTTCTTCTGTTGTTGAAAGGATAGTCACGGAATTAAAGATGAAGATGGCTGACATCCAATATGAAACTTTAAAAATGTCTCCACATGGGGCGCCTGAGTGGCTCAGTGGTTAAGCATCTGCCTTCTGCTCAGGTCATGATCCCAGGGTCCTGGGATTGAGCCCCGCATCGGGCTTCCTGCTCTGCGGAGAGCCTGCTTCTCCCTCTCCCACTCCCCCTGCTTGTGTTCCCAATCTCTCTCTCTCTCTGTGTCAAATAAAAAAAATTTTGAAAAAAAAATAAAAATGTCTCCACAGAATTAGGAAGTATTATATAGCTACATTATTTCCAGACTAGAAACAATTCTTTTCGTTGTAAGTTAATGCTATGCCAATATCAACAGTTTAAGTCTTTCCCTAAACGTCTATTATCATGTGTACAAGTCCATAGAGATGAAAGAGGAAAAGCTGCTGCTGTAATGTGGGTGGTCTCAGAATCAGTAGCAGATCATTGCATCAACAAGACAATCTTTTTTTTTTTTAATATAATCAAGAACAATCTTGAACAGACTTTTCTCTAGACTGTATCCAACTATAAGAGGGTCAGTAAACATAATTAATTTGTTTGACTATTATGGACATTTATCTCAGGTTTTCTACTTACATTAACTGTGGAAAAATAGTTTACAAAGCAGTTTAATAGTATGGAAATGGGGCTGTTTCTTTAATAATGAGATTTAAGTCCTGTATTGTTGGTAACCAAATCTAATAGAAGGTTTAACTACTACTAATAACACAATTATATATTTTTTATTCATCAAGAACCTAAAAAGTTATAGTTGTTTTAAATATCATCCATGCTTCCTCTTTTATTCAGTTTTATTGCAAGTATTTGAATTAAAAAAAATGTATTTCTAAAACATGCTGTTTAAATCAGCCATTTAACTTTACTATTCTGAGATGACAAAATAAGGAAAATTAGGAATATATTAACATTATTCAATAAAGAAATATATCTTTTAAAAGAATCTTATTTTTGTTTTAATTTTTTAATTTTTATTTTTTGTGATTTCATAATTTTTTCTTTCTGATTTCATTCTGCCTGTTACAGTTGAACTCTCAAAAATCCACATGGTTGATACATGAAACACAGAGTTCATTAATGGAATTACAGAAAAAATATCTCAGTTGTCACTAAAAAGTCAAATGAAGTTTTCTAGATCACAAATTGTTTCCATATTTTTTTATATTTTATTTATTTATTTGAGAGAGAGAGAATGAGAGAGAGAGCACATGAGGCGGGGGGGGGGGGGTCAGAGGGAGAAGCAGACTCCCCGCCGAGCAGGGAGCCCGATGTGGGACTTGATCCCGGGACTCCAGGATCATGACCTGAGCCGAAGGCAGTCGCTTAACTAACTGAGCCAACCAGGTGCCCCTTTCCATATCTTAAATTAAAAAACATATAGCATACTAAGTAAAATTAGTAAAGGTAGTTGAAAATTAGAAACACAAAATTTAAAATGTGAAGTTTATAAAATAGAGATCAGGAATCAGATTGGCAGGATGATGGGAAGTAAGCAAAGTAGGGATAATGACCCAAACCCTGCACATTGGCAATCTCTGTAAATCACTTAAGGCATCACCATTATTACACTTTAGGCAATAGCACCCCCACCCCTGCCATCATCATCACCAATCATTATGTAACGGTGAAAGACTATTTCAGATAGAAATGATATATGAAATTAGGGGAAGGTAAATTTGAAAACATATTCAACTTATTAATGAGAGGCCCTTACCCTGAGTAAATATTTTGCAAAAGTTGAATGCAATAATTCCCTTTTCCCTTAACTGAGGGAAAGGAATAAGCTCAAGAATATGAACTTGGTTTAGAGATGAAAGGATATGTTAGCCATTGGAATCATTATTATTCATAAAAGAAAATGATTGTGCCAAGAGGGGAGTGAATTAAGAGAGGTTGCTGCATTCATGAAGAAAAGGTGGTCTTTTTGAAGCAGAAATAAAAGGAAGATACAGAATTCCAGCTATTTTAGAGTGTAACAGAGTTAAAATGTATTTGCCTCTCTTTGACTTTACTCTTGGCTATAGTGCTCTGCCGTGTAAATAATACATATTCTTTTTTTTTTTTTAAGATTTTATTTATTTATTTGACACAGAGAGAGAGAGAGCACAAGCAGGGGGAACAGCACGCACGGGAGAAACAGGCTCCCCACTGAGCAAGGAGCCCCATGTGGGGCTCGATCTCAGGACCCTGGGATCATGACCTGAGCTGAAGGCAGCCCTTAACCAACTGAGCCACCCAGGCGCCCCAATAATACATATTCTTACAGTCATGTCTAGCATGATATGATATAATCACTTAAGGATACTTAAGGAGAGGCACAAACTTCCCAAGATAGATTATTAAAGCAGTTTGAACCTATTCATAAAATATGTTTTGTAGACATAAAACACTAAGAGCTTTCTCTTTTGGCAATCTTCAAGGAGCTGATGAAGGCTGACATATTGCTTGTGGAAACTGTGAAATGAACAAGGCATCAATGAGTGGTGTGGGGGATGGGCGCCTTGGCTCATATAACCTAGGGAGTATTATGTTTTATGACTCATTAAAGGTACGAGAGGAGGAAGAAATATGCATTCAAATATGCACAATCTTTTCTATCCCAGAATCACTAAATATTACTCTATTTTAATGAAATTATGAACTGTCACAACACACCTCTAAGGTAGGTTACATTTTTGCTGATGTTCCTTACTTGACTCAGATCTGTTGGGTAAGATGCAGAACTATAGCTTTAATGAGTAAACTGTGGGTTTGAATGTGACAGAATCAAACTGCCCTGTGACAGGTGTGGTAGTGTACAGTGTCTTCTCTGGGTAAAGTCGGAGAGCATATTCGAGAAGAATTCTTGAAGACTGATGGATTTTCCTTATTTTAACAACAAAGGCACAAAGAGGAAGCTTAGATTTTTCTACATGCTATTCATGAATGTGTCTACTTGTCTTATAAAAAACCGTATATCCTAACTGAAAGTTTGAACAAAAACTTTAAAGAATGAGTGATACAAGCAATGTAATTTTTGACCAGTTTTCAATCACTTGAAATTTTAACTTAGTCTCAATTGAAAATTTAACTTTTTGATGCGTGCCGGTGTGTGAAAACTCTAACCTAAGGATCTTCTCAAGATTATCCCTGTTTTTGGGCACCTGGGTGGCTCAGTTGGTTAAGCGACTGCCTTCGGCTCAGGTCATGATCCTGGAGTCCCTGGATCGAGTCCCGCATCGGGCTCCCTGCTCGGCAGGGAGTCTGCTTCTCGCTCTGACCCTCCCCCTTCTCATGTGCTCTCTCTCATTCTCTCTCTCAAATAAATAAATAAAATCTTAAAAAAAAAAAAAAGATTATCCCTGTTTTTTAGATTTACCACATTTCCTAAAGTTGATTTCTAAAAAAGAAAAAAAGAAGAGCAAACAAGGAGAAAATTAGTAATATTATTTCAGCTCTGGGGAATTATTACTTCACCTGCAGGAAAATAACTAAATGATTCAAACTCTTGAATTTCAAATCGGAAGTTAGATGTTTTATCTTGTGAAAATTTAACAGTGTGCACTTTCTGGCTAGTAGTATTTTGATGAGAATATATTCATAAAAGATAATAGTAATAAACCATCTCCATATGAGTGGATTTGAGTTTTGATTACTGAGAGCTATTGCAGGGTTATGGACATCATAGTGAAATGGTTACAAGTTTTGGGAAGGGATCCTATAAACATTTATATGCAGGTTTTTGTGTATATGTAGTTTTCAAATCAATTTTATAAACACCTATGAGTTGATTGCTGGATCATGTGGTTTAGTTTTATAAGAAACTACCAAACTGTCTCCTCTTTATTGGAGTACTTTTCCCCTGTCATCTTATAAATATGTATGTTCTCCAGGTACTCTTCACTCTTCATACACTGTTCCTGGGAAACTGCATATACAAAAATGAATTCACCTAATGCTAAGAGCTCATAAACAATCTCTAGTGAGTAGCCTTACCTGACACTTCATCTCAAACTTTGCATGCAATTATCAAATTCATCATATTAGATTTTCTACCCTTGATAATGGCACTGCTATCCTCCTGTCAGGAACAAGTCAGAACACCTGCAACCTGGCAATAATTCTTTTCCTTCTTTCTTCCTCATCTCTTTTATGAGATCGCTTAAATAAGATGTGGATACGACCTCTTAATTATCTATTTTATATATACATTTCTCCCCCATTATTGCTCATATTATTTTAGTAATATTTTAGGTAATGTTTATGTTTTGCTTAAAATTAGCATATAGTTCCTCATTGTCGGTTAAAGTAAAATCACATGTCAGTGTGTTCTGCACAGTAATATTTGATATATTTCTCACAATCCTCATTTTTTTTAGTATTGCATCTAATATTCCAGAGACACAGTGAATATTTAACTCTTCAAATGGACTCTCAAAGTAGTTTTTCATGTACTCTTACCACAACCTGGAATGACCTTATCCCATCTGTGTTTATTGCAAAAGTACCAAATGTCTTATTTCTCTAACAATTTATACAAACATTATTTCCTCTGTAAAATCCATTCTGACTCTCTTAAAATAGTTATCTAGTATTTACACTAGAGCTTTTCTAACATTATACCATTGTGCTAGAATTAATCATGTGTTGTCAGTTCTCCTTACTCTTTACCATGCTGTAAACACCATGAACACAAAGATCTCCTCTTTTCAACTGTGTAGATCCCAGACAACCTGAACTATGTCTAATAGGTAGTAAATGCTTACTAATTATTTGTTGAATGAGTGATAGTAAATTACATAATGACTGAGGGCCCGATCAAGTTGATTTAGTCAGTGTCACAAAAGAACTCAGCTTTAGGAGAGGTTAGCTTATTGTATTCTTACCTTATAAAGGAAAATAGGAAAAATGCATGCAATTAGAAAAAAAATACTTTGAAGGATTTTGCCCTTTTCTTGTTTGAAAGGGCAAAGATAATATGTACTTCTACTTCATAGAACTTGTGAAAGGGAAAATATTTCTTTCATGGACAGAGAAAAGTGTGACTGGTTTCTAAAAAAAAGCAAAAAAAAAAAAGTAAAAAAAAGTCGATAGGTTGTTGCTTTGTGAATTGATACTAGTGCAAAGAAGTCTAAGAGAAGAAAAGTTAAGTCAAAATAATTAAATAATACAGTCTTTCAAAGTAATTTTATAATTTCAATGGTAGTGCAAAGGAGAGATTTCTCAGGGAGCGATACTTTGTCCCTTAACATATAAAACTAGTTAACATTAAAAGGCACCATAGAGTGTGATTTTTTTCTGTGTTTAGTTTAGTTTATGTTTTTTTTTTTTAAGATTTTATTTATTTATTTATTTGCAAGAGAGAATGAGAGACAGAGAGCACGAGCTCTCTGTCCCTCTGAGGGTCAGAGGGAGAAGCAGACTCCCCGCTGAGCAGGGAGCCCGATGCGGGACTCGATCCCGGGACTCCGGGATCATGACCTGAGCCGAAGGCAGTCGCTTAACCGACTGAGCCACCCAGGCGCCCCTAGTTTATGTTTTTGTTCAAACTTTGTAACCTATTTAAATTCTTTTACCTGGGCTAGTAGCACATCATGGATAATAAAAAAACATTTTAAATTAGCGGGTTCATACAGAAATTTTGCTTATATACGGATTGGGATTCTTTTTAAAGTTTACTGCAGCGTGGTTTGATGAATTAATTACCAATGTGTTAATAAGCAAAAAAGATATTGCCCTTGCAAAAGTAAAAGGCACATAAGGGGGGAATAAAAGTACAATTTTATATGTTAGATCTCTAGTGAAAAATGATCTGCCAAATACTACTAAGTTGTACTACCCCTGGGGAAAACATATGTTTCTTATCTAGTGAGCTTAAGAAGACACACTTGTTCCAAATAGTATAGGGAATTGAGAAACAAATGAACAAACAAACAAAACTGTCTCAGTTATACATCCCCTAAGTGTCCTTGCAAAAAATGCTTGAAAATGTTTTAAATTAGACTGATGATTGAAAATTGAATTTTTAATGCCCTAGGGAAGTTGTTTACACTAAATTTATTTAAATTTCTAAAGTAAATTAATACATTTCCCCTGGTTGATTTTGGTAGCATACATTTCCATATATACATAACAAAAAATACACCTATATGATATCCTCTTAAGTGTTAATACTAAATTTTAATGATCTGTTATAGCGAATGGCATTTTTTTTTCCTTAAAGGGACAAATAATAAATATTTTAGACTTTATGAGCCACTTGGTCTCTGCCACAATCACACCTCTGCTGGTGGAGCATGAAAACAAGCATAAACTGTGTGACAGGGGTGCCAGGTTAGCTCAGTCGGTTAAGTGCCCCAGTCTTGATTTCGGCTCAGGTCATGATCTCAGAGTCTTGAGATGGATCACCCTGTGGGCTTCAGGCCGGGTGTGGAGCCTGCTTAAGGTTCTCTCTCCTTTTGCCCCTCCGCACCAGCGCGCGTGCACATGCTATCTCTAATTTTTTTTTTTTTTTAAACTACAACAAAGCAGATAGAACGATGTGCCAGTTATCAAGTTATCATATGTTTCCTTTAAACACATCTATACATGTGGACCCTGTAAAATGCATTTTCCTTAGCAAGATAGCTTCCTGTTAAATCTCCGCCAATAGGGGGTGATAGGTCCCAAAAGGCTGAAAGAGAAAGGACTGTGCACAATTTTGTTGCTGTTTGTTTCTTGTACCTGTCAGCATCACCTTAGCAGAGAGCTGCTTTATCTTAACCATGGCACTTTGCTCCATTAGTAGCAGTTTCAATAACACTTAGGAAACCAGAACCATAGAACCCAATGCAGAGGCACCTCCTCCTCAGATACCAGAGTTTCAGGCTGAAGGGCCCCTCCTCTGAGTCTGCTATGATTTAAAACTTCCAACCCATTGTTCCTCCAGCCTTAGGGATGTAGCTGCTTTCTGTTGTCACCTACCTAAGGAAATACCTTCATGTACTTGTTTTGTCTTTCCATTTCTTCAATTCCTAATTAACAAACCTTTATATTAAATTATCTTTGCTAAAGTAACTGCTGTGGTTTCTATGCCCAGAATGAACTCTGAATGATACAAGCTTAGTGAGTACAAAAATGTGGACACCATCCATTCCATTGGCAGTACAATGGAGAGAGGAGGGTCAAACATGATTTAAAGTGACTTTCATCTCTTTAATCATTTCTTAGTTGGTTCCTGAAAAACTGTATAGGTGTTTGGCAGACTAACCATATAAGTACTAAGGGCATTTGAGGGAAAGGTGAATGAGGCTCCTGAGCAAAAACACAGAGCTGTGAAATATCATGGATAGAGAATATTATAATGGTTTACTAAGTGGGTGGGAGGGGTTAGTGTGAGCACAGTGGGGCTAGGGTGATACGACATTGGGTATCCCAGATCATTCATTAAATCATTGTGCTAGTTTTATGGCATAAGCTGAATACATGACTAAAGGTGTAGCACTTTTAGTCCGGTTGAAAGATTGGTATTACATAATTTTTAAAATAAATATATAATAAACAAAATTCCCCCAAAGAAAAAGGAGTTGAAATTCAAAAGGTTATCTTGGTAGCATGAAGGATGCATTGAAAGAGAAGAGCTTGTGCTTTCCAGAAAGTATGTTGTAGGCAAGTGATGGTGGGAGATTCATGGACTTGTGCAGCACGAGTGGAGAGGATGGAAAGCTAATTATTAGTGCAATTCTGGAGACAGACACGAGACAATCATTGCATGAATATAGGAGACGTGGGGTGGGAGATAAAGGAGTCAGCTGTCCTAATTAGGTTTCTCAATTTGATGATAATGTGAGTTGGATAATGCTGTTCACCAAGATTAAAAGTACAAGGTGATCAAGAGTAAGGGTTTATTTTCAAATTTAGGGTTATGTCTGTTGGATGAAGTTAGTCATTTGTTTATGTTGTTCAACTTTTCTTTATCTTTGCTGATGTGCTGTCAGATTGATTTTTAGTTGCTGAGAGAGGTCTCCAAATGTGGTTATGTATTTTCATAAGTTTGTTTGAAATTCTGATAATAGTAGTTTTATGTATTTTCATCCTTTGTTTTTAGCTACATAGGTGTTTAGAATCCTTACATCCAATTAATCAAACTCTTTGACAAACTAGCTGCAAAACTTTTATCTTCTTTTACATTTCCTCTTTATTACCCTACTTGAGCGATACTATCCTCTCTATTGTTCTTGGATTCTGTGCAAGTACTTGCTTTCCCTTCTTCCAGAACAATCTTTACTATCCATGACCTTCTTTTTTTTTTTTTTAAAGATTTTATTTATTTATTTGAGAGAGAGAGAATGAGAGAGAGCACATGAGAGGGGGGAGGGTCAGAGGGAGAAGCAGGCTCCCCGCTGAGCAGGGAGCCCGATGCGGGACTCGATCCAGGGACTCCAGGATCATGACCTGAGCCGAAGGCAGTCGCTTAACCAACTGAGCCACCCAGGCGTCCAATCCATGACCATCTTGACATGTATTTTGAGGTGTCAACTTATTACATAAATCTTCTCTGGGAACTTTGTAAGAAATAACACTTCACTACATCAAAATCCATCCATTATCCATGTTTTACTTTTATTTCTAGCTGTTACCATTGAATTATTTATTTGTTTATTATTTGTTGATCCTCCCTAGACTGTGAGTTCCATGACAACCAGAGATCTGTTTGCTTATTCTCTATTGTATCCCTGGTGTCTAGCATATTGTAGGAACTTAATAAATATTTATTGAGGAACAAATATCAATGAAATAATTTAACATGACATAGTAGCTCTAAGTGTGTTAATAGCTTTTATTTAAAGTCTATTTTGTATCATATTAATTGTAGCCCAGTGGTTCTCAACTAGGGGTGACTTTGTAATCCAGGGGTAATTTTATAATAATGTCTGGAGACATTTTTGGTTATCACAATGGAGGTGGTGGTGCTACTGGCATCTAGTGCATAGAGACCTGGGATGTTGGTAAACAACCTACAAGAGCAATCCCTCACAACGCAGAATTATCCAGTCCCAAATGTCAATAGCGCCACTATTTAGAAACCCTGATGTAGCCATACCACCTTTATTTTGGCTAGGATTTATTATTGTATAATTTTATATTAACTTACTTTCAACCTTATTATAAGCTAATAATTTACATATATATTTCATTAAAAATTGCCTAGGTTTATATTTTTATATTCTAACTGAATAGTTAATGCAGTTACATTCACCATGATGCTTGATATATTTGGAATACCTTTATATGTGTTGTTTGTTTCTCTTTTTTTATTTTCTTTCCTGAATTCTTTGTTTATTGATAAGGGAATGTTTTTAGAGTTTTAAAAAACTTTTTGTCAAAGTATAATATGCAAACAAAAATGCACGTAAGTGTATACCTCAGTAATTTTTTTATAAATTGAATACCTATGTATGTCCAGCACTCAGATTGACAGAGTATTACCATTACCCCAGAAGTCCCCTCATGTTCCTGTCCATTCTGTATCCACTCAAGAGGAACCAACCACTGTTGAGATTTCTAGCAGCACAGATGATATTTGGTATTTATCTTTTTTGTCTGATTTTCTATTCTACAAGAGTCATCCTTATTTTTCTATGCAGTTGTAGATTGTCTATTCTCGTTGCTCTATTGTATTTTATTGTGAATATAACACAATTTATTCATTCTGTGGTTGATGGGCATTTGAGTAGTTAACAGTTTGGGGCTGTTAAGAACTGCTACGTATGCCAGCATATATCTTTTGGTAAATCTGTCTACATTCCATTTAGGGGTAAACCTTCAATCCAAATCATCAAATAGTTTTTCATACTGGTTGAATAAATGTATACTCTGACAAACAGCATACAGAATTCTGGCTGGTGCACCTCCTTACCAACACTTTTTCATCTCTTTCATTTTAGACATTTTAGTGTTTAATGGCATTGCAGTTTTAATTGGCATTTTATTGGTGGTCAGTGAAGTTCAACAATACTTTTACCTATATTATGTAGCTATTTTGATATATTTTCTTTGGTGAAATGTCTTTTAAATCTTTTTTCCCTCTGTGTTTCTATCATCTGACTTTTCTTCTAATTGATTTGCTGGAGTACTTTATATGTTCTGAATTTGTCAAATACATGTATTGTGAATATTCTCTCTTTCTCTCTCTCTCTGGGTTGTCAGCAAGTTGGTTTTTAATCACTTTATTTCTTATTTATTAGTTTGGAATATATGCATTCTATTTCAATTACTTTAATGATTACCCTTAAAGTTTTAACATACACAGAATTTTACAGTTAATAATTTTCTCTACACTACTCTGAAAGGATATACACTTTAAACCCACTCACTGATATCATGAGAGATATGCTATATTTTTCTAGTATTTTATTTACTTCTTTGTTTTTTAGGCCGACAAATTAGACGTTAATTTAACATTATTTTAATAGGCTATGTTTACTAAAATTTGCTCACATATTGAACATTTTCTTGCATTTTAGTTCTTCTGTGTGACGTTTGCTTCTTTCTGGAATGATCTTTTAGAATAGTGATTCCAGACTATACCATATATAAGAGAAACTTGGAGGGCTTGCTAAAACACAGATTGGTGGGCATGTGATGTGTGCACATGCTCCTTCTAGGAAGACACTGGTGACCTAGAAGGGGCTAGAGAGAGAATGCAGAGATGGCATCCCCAGCCTCCCCGGTCTCCCAGGAGAATCACAGTTGGCTCCTAGATGTGAACTAAATGAGAAACCTAACCGTTTGGGTTAGGTTTTTGAAGCAGTTTTTGAAGTATGTAAATAGGCCTCCTTCTGGGAAAGGCTGGGAGATGGGGATTTCTGTCTGTTCCCTCTTTGCTGAGCCTGAACCTCTGTGGTAAACAGTCACAGCAAGTCCTCTGGAACAAAGTAAGAACTATGTGTTTGTTGTTGTCTTACGGGTCTCATGGTCCCATTAGCTTTCAGAGCTAGGTGTTTTAGGGGCCCGTCTCTTAGGTGGAGATCTTAAAAGTTGGAGTGCTAGAAATTGGATCCAATGTCTTCACTCCTCAGGGAGAAGTTGGGAGCTGGGAGATCCTTCCGACTGTATGTTACTGTGCTGGGGATGTGGTTCATAGCCTTTCCTACACCGCTCAATGTGGGTATTTTTCATTCACCCAATGTAGATGACTCACTCAGCTAGTTTCTGGATTCCTTTTAGTGGCAAATTGCTCCATGTGTAGCTATAGATTTGGTGCATCCATGGGTGGCGGTGAATTCAGAAGCCTCCTATTTCATCATCTTGAAACAGAACCCTGTCATTCTTTTCACTCATTTCCTAATCTTCTCATCAAACCTGGTCCCTCAGAGTAACTCACATCTCAATAAATGGAATCTCATTGCTTCAGATGCTCAGATCAAAAACTTTTGCGAGTTTTTTTTTTTTTTTTTGTATTTTCTCATAATACTCGTTTTACTCATATTACTCTCCCCTGACTCTCCAATTTCAAGCCTCACTGACTTTTTCACTGTTCCTAAAACAGACCAGTCCTGCCCCTTCCCCGCTCTTCTTAGGACCTTTGCTTTACTATTTCCTCAGTTCTTCCTCTAGATACATTCATGACATCTTCCCTTGCCTCCTTCCGGTCATTATCCCTATGACACTTAATTTGTAAGACTGTCCTTGCACACATTATAAAACTTTAGCCCAATTTAGCACATTTTCTATTCTCTTTACCTGTTTTATTTATTTTCTTAGCATGTATCACTAACATACCATGATTGTACTTGCTTGGTGTGTGTAATATAGGCTCTATCAGGGGAAGGATTCTTTTTTTTTAATACTCAACACCATATCTCTAGTGTCTATTTCAGTGGCTGGCACTGTTAATACATTTTTATTTGATAAATGGATTGACCTTACAGATTCTTTTATCTTCCTTGCTCTATATTAATACTTGATCCTCTTATGTTTTAACTATTTTTTATATTCATTTCTTACATAATTTTTCTTCTTTTCCCCCTAATTAAAGAAAGAAGTTATAAGCTCCGTTAGTGGTAGTACTATATCCTATTCAAATTATCTCATTTTAAAAACTAGGTTTAAGGAGGTGACTGATATAAATGGGATACTTCAATGGGGCAAAGCCGGGATGAACTAACTGGACACTCACAGCCATAATGAACTAACGTTGGTTAAATTATTATGTTTCAATGGAAGACAGAGTAGAATGTATAGTTAGGAATTTTTCCTTTATGGATGCCAATTCTTGACCTATAGGCTAGAACACACATTAGCATTTCTTCTGAATTATAGTGTTTAGAATGATGTATAATGAATCATGGGGAATCTTTTTAATGATTAAAAATCTATCTAAATAATAAGTAGCACAAATTTGCTAAGGAAAAATTTTCATCATTAAAGACTCTTGTAGGGCAGTTCTTTGTGGATTATTCTTAAGACAATTGTAATTTGTTAAAATTAATCCTCTCATTCAGAAGAGTTGAAAGCTGTTATAAGGGTCCTTTTGTCTGTTTAATTAGTCCTTGTTCTAAATCCTCTACATAGCCTTGAAAAACTGATTTGTACACTAGTAAAATCCAATAAAATTAACGTGTGGAAATGAGGGGTTGGAGGAACTAAAACCTGTGCAGAAGAAACATTAGGAGGGTGAATAACAGAGTCATGGATTTTTCGTAAAGTTACTGTGCTTTAGTGGGGATGCTGTGGAAGGAGCTGATGTATAGCCAGTGCTGGATCAATTCCAGGTAAAGGATGATAAATATGGGCTTATAATGCTAGTCATTAAACATTTAAAAATTATAATTTTACTAATTTCTTGTAACACCTAGCATTTTGTCTTAAAATCACACTCAACTAGATTATAAACTCCTTGGTGGCAAGGGTGATGTGTAATTGCTTTGTATGCCATTCACAATGAAGCACCTATCATCCATAGTGGAGACTAAATATCTAATAAATAATGAATGCTACGTTAGATGTTCCTGAATCTTAATTTAAGCAGATGATAAGCATTTTTCTTTTTATCCTACATAATTAATTTGGCAAGGGGGACAGTGTTTGGAAGTCATTCTTGCATCTCTCATCTAGTATCTTACAGGTAAGTTTCTCAGGACCCTGAAGCTATCTTCTGGAGAACTGGCTGACACCCACTTTTCTGAATTTTCACTTCTCCTGGGGAAGTACATTACAATGCAGTGTGTTACTCTATGAGATCTGTTGTAAAGAACATTTAGAATTTTGAAGATATGTTTTTACCCCAGACACATCTGCTTAAGTCCTTTCACTTTTCCAAGGGCAAAGAATGCCTTGTATTTATGATGTTTTGCATGCTTTAGAACTCAGCTGTAAGAAACCCATTTCTTTTTAAGGAAGAAGAAAAAAGAGGTAAGTGATTAGGAGATAATACTGAATAGGTGCCACAGCAAAACATATTCCATACACTGCATGTCTACATGAGCGGGGGAGAGACACACACAGAGAGAATGAGATACGGAGATAGAGACAGAGATGTTTTATAGCCAAGATGTGAAAGATTAAATTTAAAATATCAATTCCAAAAAAACTAGAGTAAGAACTCTACATTATTCATTCATTTTTGATAAAAGAACAGATGTCGTGAGATGAGATATGTATATTGGTTTCTCAAAAGAAAAATATCTCTCTATATGTTTCAATTTAAACAGTGCCTAAATTTCTAATATAGAAAACCCTTGTTTTTGTGTTATCTGGATTGAAAATTGATTTTTTTTTGTTAGTCACAAAAATCAACTAGAAGAGGAAAAGCTAATTACATCTGGTCCATAATTATGACCCCATTATGTTACTATTTCTTTTAATTTTGTGTATGTAAAAATGAGGACAGAGAAGTACAATTCATTTGGAAATCCTTGTTACCAGTATGACCAATTAATTTTTAAGTAAAATAAGAAGTAAGTAAAAAGTTTCTTATATTCTCTCCAAGCTAGTGCGTTTTCCTCTTTTCAACAACACACACACACACACACATACACACACACACACTCACTATATTATAGTCTAAATAAATATTTACTGAGCCTTGACTAGTGGTTTAAATTAAAGTGTGAGTGAAAAATCCTAGGAGTGGTATGGCGTGCATGAGGGAATAAGATCAGATATCTGTGAATAGATCAGAGAGCCAAAACTATCAGAAGACAGTTGATTCCAAAAGGAGGCTCTCATTGAAAGACTTGCTTATTCATTTTATAAGGCTGCTTTAAAGCCACCGAAATTTGCCATCAGAATTTGCAAGTGTCTTTGTTCTTCTGGTTGCTCTTGAGAGCAACATCCAGGAGTTCATTAGGTTGTGGCAGAAGGGAACAAACACTGAATCGTTCTACAAATGAAATTAATTTATTGAGACACTAATACTGGAAAGAAGGTGATTGGGGTTAAGACAATACAGATTTTATATTTTTTAAAGATTTATTTATTTATTTGAGAGAGACAGAGGAAGAGAGGGAAGCAGACCCCCTGCTGAGCAGAGATTCCCTACATGGGGCTGATCCCAGGACCCTGAGATCATAACCCAAGCCTAAGGGAGACGCTTAATCAACTGAGCCACCCAGGCACTCAAACAATACAGATTTTAAACCTCTTGTTGGAAATACTGAAATGTTAGCACTTCCTAGTATGATTTTGGTCCTGATCAAATTTGTTATGTTTGATAAGTTAAAGGAATTGTGACAGTACTTTAATTAACATCCAAAGATAGAATCAGAGAAGTATAAGCCAGATGTTATAAGCATTAATGATAACTATCTTTTTTTTAAAGATTTTATTTATTTATTTAAAGATTTTATTTATTTATTTGGCAGAGAGAGACGCAGCGAGAGAGGGAACACAAGCAGGGGGAGTGGGAGAGGGAGAAGCAGGCTCCCGGCCCAGCAGGGAGCCCGGTGTGGGGCTTGATCCCAGGACCCTGGGGCCATGACCTGAGCTGAAGGCAGACGCTTAACAACTGAGCCACCCAGGCGCCCCTAACGATAACTCTCTTTTGGAAGGTGATTGGTAACAGAAATTTGAACAGAAATAATACAGTTTCTTGAAATCAGAGTCCAGTACTTTATATTAGTAAATGTATAAAATTCAGGTAATTATATATATGTGTGTATACATTTTTGTTATTTGAATACTTATATTGCACCCTCAAATACTTAAGTTTCAGTAAAGGTTCCAGTATGAACTTTTCAATCACGTGTGTCCACTACCATTTAGGAGATACTAACCATGTGCAATCACAACATTAAATACTTTTGTTATTTTTAATTCTCACAAATATCTGAGTTCAGTATCTTAATCCCCATTTTCTTTCTTTCTTTCTTCCTTTCTTTCTTCCTTTCTTTCTTTCTTTCTTTCTTTCTTTCTTTCTTTCTTTCTTTCTTTCTTTCTTTCTTTCTTAGATTTATTTTTTATTTGAGAGAGTGAAGGGGGGGAGGGGCTGAGGAGAGGGGGAGAGAAAATCCTCAGTCAGACTGCCCGCTGAGCTTGGAGCCCAATGCAGGGGCTCAATCCTAGGACCCTGAGATCATGACCTAAACTGAAATCAAGAGTCAGATGCTTAATCCACTGAGCCACCCAGGCACCCCCATAATCTCCATTTTATAGTGTTGAAACTGAGTCTCAGAGTGCCTAACTTATTCACTTATAAAACCAGGGAATGACTCCATGATGCTTTGAACTTAGGTCCCTATGAATCCCAAACCTTCCTTTGTATAACACAGAACATTGTTATACAAATAAACAAATAAATGCTCATATGTTAGTCTGCTTTCTACTTTATGCCAAGGTAAGTATGGCAAGTTACTTAGGCTACCTATGTTCCTTCCTGGTTAGAGAAAAAAACCATTTCTTTTTCCTTACATTCTACCCATCTCTCATTTTGTTGCCCTTTCACACAGGCCTACCACTCTGAAGAAAATCACTCCTCAGTAGCTCTCAGCTGGAGTGTGTGCTGGCAAAGCAATTTTATCACATCTACCTGAGGCTGTAGGAACACACTGGCTAGATACATTTATGAGAAAGCCAGAATGAAATTAAAAGGCTTCGTATCTCATTTTTGTCCTATTCCTACAACACTTTGCATTTACACAGTGCTGTGCAATTATCTTATCTTCCCAGCTCCTATGTGAACTTTATTATCTACATGCTATCGCACAATGTGGGAGCTGAAACACTGAACTTAGGCCACTCCCCCAAGGTGACATGACAGAATACTGAAGAATGTGGAGCTCAAGACACATCTGTTTCACTAAGCAGAAGATATTCAAGATTGTTTTGTGCAAAGAGAATTAAAATTTGAGAGAAAATTCATTGCAATGTTTGAGGTGATATTTTCAATAAAGCTAAAGCCTAGAGCTGATTGTTAGTGACAAGACTACACAGTATCAGTGGAAAGGGACAAAATGATACAGAAATACAGAAAGTATTTAATGTGGAAAAGTACAAAAAGGTGTTTGAAACACAGAGGCAATCTTCAGTACGTGGTAACGAAACCCATCAAGAGTGAATTATTTCCTGACACCTCTACACTCTAATCCCTACAAACAAAATCTAAATTAAGAAGTTTATGATTTGGGGGCGCCTGGGTGGCTCAGTCGGTTAAGCGTCTGCCTTCGGCTCAGGTCATGGTCCCCGGGTCCTGGGATGGAGCCCCGCATCGGGCTCCCTGCTCTGCAGGAAGCCTGCTTCTCCTTCTCCCACTCCCCCTGCTTGTGTTCCCTCTCTCGCTGTGTCTCTCTCTCTGTCAAATAAATAAATAAAATCTTAAAAAAAAAAAAAAGTTTATGATTTGAATGCTGTGACTAAAAGCAGTGTAAACACATGGTTTGAGATAAAAATATTTTTAAAGTGATGGAATTAACTTAAAATGCCTAAAGACAATAGCTAGACCAAAAGATAGCGTGGTAGTGGAAAGTGACTCAAAGTTGTTACAAAAACAAGTTGAGGTGTGGTAATTATATTTTAATGTGATTGATCAGATCAAACAAAATGCATAAAAGAAGATCTTCTTTTATAGTTGAGATCATTTTTTCAAAAACGAGAATTAGATGCACAATTTTAAAGGAAATGTGATAATTAGCAATCCCACTCAAAACAGAAATAATGATTCTTGCAATTAATTTTTGAAGAATAAAATCTATTCTTAGAAATTTTGGAGGAGCTACATGTGAACAAGTACAGAAGATAATTCCAGTAAAATAAACCAAAATATAAATTTAAAAATTTAATATAATTACAATATTGCCATTATTTAAAATATAAGCTAGAAGTACCTCTTTTATTTTTAAATTTTTAATTTGGCATTTTCTTAGGCAGATGCTTTTTTTATACAATAGCGCATATTGCCTTAGGCAATTCATTTTCTGATGAATAAAGTCCATATTTCCTGATGTGGCACTGAAGGATTCTTGTGACCTTACTTCCTTTGGGAGCTCTAGATTCATTCCCAATTTTGGACCAGGCTGTTGTTTAAATAGCAAGCACAGTGCTGGACTATTCTGGAAAACTGCACTTGCACTGACCTCCTTTTCTCTGTTATCATTACATTAATATCAGTTTAAGAAATTGCTCCCTTGTCTTGTAATTGGTGCTTTATATGCCCTTGAGGGAAAAAAATGTGCCTTATTTATGTCTTTTTTCCAGGAATAAGCTATAGTTCCTGGTTCACTGTCAGTGCTCAATAAAAGTTTTTGAATACTTTTGCCACATGATAGTATGAATAATGCCTTTCCTTGGGAAGAAAATCAGTATTTAAGTTACCACTACCAAGAAATATTTTTATTAACAGGTGATAAGTTCCAGAAAAGAGTCTCTGTATATGCATTTTAGAAACCTGCCAAACTTCTGAAATTGGATTTAATGGACAGCATGGTGACTATAGTCAATGATATTATAGTGCATACTTGAAAGTTGCCAAGAGTAAATCCTAAAATTTAACTTTGTATGGGGATGGACGGTAACTTGATTTATTGTGGTAATCACATTGTAATGCATACAAATTTCAAATCATTATGTTGTACCCCTGAAATCAATATACAGTTGACCCTTGAACAACATGGGTTTGAACTGCATGGGAACACTTACAGTCAGAATTTTATAGTACAGTACTATAAATATATTTTCTCTTGTGGTTTTCTTAATACTATTTTCTTTTCACTAGCTCACTTTATTGGTAATTCTAACAGGTGTGTACTGGGCTTCTTTATTTACTTAGGAATTGAGAAATCTTAGTCCAGGAGTTGGGGACAGTGTAAATTTGCCCCTTTTGGCCTTTTCTTAATACTATTTTCTTTTCACTAGCTTACTTTATTGGTAATTCTAACAGGTGTGTACTGGGCTTCTTCTTTATTTACTTAGGAATTGAGAAATCTTAGTCCAGGGGTTGGAGACAGTGTAAATTTGCCCTATTTTGGCCTATAAGGCAACAGAATAGAATAGAAAATACGTAGATGTTGATGTCATAAGGAATTCGATCTACCACTTAGTTGGTATGATAATTTATTACTTTTAATCTTCAGTTTCTTTGCTTCAAATTAACAAGTATTATTGAGAGCTTTAAAAGAGATGATATATGCTAAGTGTGTAGTGCTTTGCCTAGAGTGTTGTGGGCATCCAAAAAAACATATATTTATCCTTTGCTTTCTTTCATGTGGTCATCCCTGCTCTTTCCAGTGCTTTGGACACATCTAACTGGTCATTTACCTACAATAATGCCAATTTACTAATTGCCAGGAATTCTCCATCTGTCTGTGATAGCACTCCAGTGTTTTTTTAATTTTTGAATATTTTAATCTTATAGAAAAAATATACTAAGAATATACTAAAAATATCTGAATTCATAGTTCTCAGATTTGTCATATCTTGATATTGTATTCTTTATTATTACTGGATTTTTATTAATTATTTAATCTATAAACTACATTTGAACCCCATGAATTTTATCTTCAATTTCTTTTCCTTCTGTTCTATCAAGAATCAACCAGTATGAGTGGTAGGGGGTGGGAGGGATGGGATGGCTGGGTGATAGACATTGGGGAGGGTATGGGCTATGATGAGCACTGTGAATTGTGTAAGACTGATGAATCACAGACCTGTACCTCTGAAACAAATAATACATTATATGTTAGGGAAAAAAAAAGATAGTAGGAAGGGAAAAATGAAGGGGGGTGGAAATCGGAGGGGGAGATGAACCATGAGAGACTATGGACTCTGAGAAACAAACTGAGGGTTCTAGAGGGGAGGGGGTTGGAGGGATGGGTTAGCCTGGTGATGGGTATTAAAGAGGGCATGTATTGAATGGAGCACTGGGTGTTATATGCAAACAATGAATCCTGGAACACTACATCAAAAAAAAAAAGGAGTCTACAGAGTATTATAGCGTTGGGTGTTTAGCAGATCTTTAAAAATAAAAAACTAGTTGGCAGAAACCAGATGAATGGAAAACTTAAATATATGCACATTTTAATTTCAGCTGATTTTAACAAAAATTCAGATTCAAGTCATCTCAGGTATCCTGAGCAGTGAGCTCTCATGTCCTAATTACACATTAATAAAACAAAAACAACAAAAAAGAATCAACCAGTATGTTGCATGTAGTTTTTATAATTCTCAAACATATTTTGATACTACTGTTATATATGTCTGTATCCAAAAAATATAGTAGATTTTACAGGTCTTTAAATTTTAATAAAGATGTCATACTCCAAGTATAAGTTTGCACCTTGCTTTTTATACTTTACCATTATGTTTTTAGACTTACTCCTATCGATACAATAACTTTTATGCATTTATTTTGATTATTTTATCCATTTTTGTGAATATGCTACTTAGCAGTAACCACCATTCTATCAAAATCTTATTTATCCATTAATTCTGGTTTCCTTTACTTATATATTAAATGTTTTATAATATTCTCTGTAAGGATCCCACAAACATTTTGTTAGCTCCTATCAATTCTCTTGCCCTCAAATAATACAAGCATATTGTTATGTTTAAATATTACAAGTCTATGACAAATTATGACAGTTTCTTGAATTTTTTTTCTAAGTATGATTCTTTTGCCCTGAAGACATTATTTTTCACATTTCAAATTCATTTGTCTAATATTCACTCAATTTTTCTTAAGGAAAGAGTTCTTTATTCTACTAATTTCTGGTCTCCTCTTCTATTTTAAATATAATTTAATGTATCTCTCCTTCTTCTAGTATGAAAATACATTCGTAAATTCTCCTAAGAAGATTTTATCATGATTTTTGGAAAAACAATGTTCAATGTCAACATCTTTGTGTACAAATATTGCCCATAGCTGAACCATTATAATATAATTTTCTTTCTTAATTTTGAATTCTTTTGAATTTTATGAACTGTGGGTTTCTATGCTCTCTCATTTGCTGAAGAACAATTGATTGCATCATTTTATCTGTTAATTCAGTTTTTTTCTAAAAACATTACTTGTAGAACCCTCTGACTTTCTGTTCTAATTTAGACTCAGTGTTCCCCTATCCTCACTGCACATCTTATCTAGGGACTTTTCTTAAATCATCATCTAAGGAATTTATTTCACTTCTTACCTGGACTGGACACCTGCTTTCTGCATTTCCAGGTCTTGCCCATTCCTCACTTTCACATCCTCATTTCAGTAGTACACAACACCCATTGCCTTTCAGGAGTAAAACTGTTAATAGATATAATATAATATATGATAGCATATATTTCTACTCATACTTTTTGTTCATATATACATATACACACACATATATTCCTGTTTTTTTTTTTAATTTTATCTGTCCTTTCTGCGTGTTATAAGCCATGCCAAACTGCTTTCTATGTCTTTTGCTGTAAATGACAGTTGAACACTGATTTAGATGTTTTTTTTTTTTAGTTTGATTTAAAACCATCAACAGTTTTAAGATCTATAATTGATAAATATTCAAGTTTATAAAAGTTGAAGCTATGTGTATAATTCATCAAAGTTTTTTGGTTACCTAGTTGTGTTTTTTTTTTTTTTTAATAATCTGTAATATCTATTATTTTATGAAATTAGGGTTGCCATATTCAGCCAACAAAAATACAGGATGCCCAATTCAACTGTATTTCAGATAAGCAGCAAAATGTGTTTGAGTATAAACATGTTCCAAGGATGCCCAAACTTAACTGAACATCCTGTATTTTCTGTGGTAACATTAATAAAATGCATTTGTAATTAAATACTTCGATGGATATTACAAACATTTGCAAACAATTTCTTGAGTTTTCTGCTCTGGTGGATTTTCCTACTCTCCCATTTTTTCATATTTACTGGAATCAACAATACAATGGATAATTCCTGCTTTTGAGTGACATTAGACATGCCACATGATGACGAAGTATGACTGCAGTGCAAGTAGTATAATGTGGTGGAACAAGATTGCTGGGCTAGAATTCTGGCTTCAACATTGACTAGCTTTGTGAATTTAGGCATGTTGTGTAACCTCTCTTTGCCTTAGTTTCCTTTTCTGGAAATGAGTTAATATATGCATTAAATATACAATTCAAAACAATGTTATGTGAAAAATACTCTGTAGTCTTAGCTATTTTTATCTTCTATCTTTACATTTATTTTTTTTAAATAATCTGTGAATATGTATGCATATTTTAAACTATTAGAAGAGAAATAGGAATAATTTAGTAATTCTTGACTTCCCAGCTTAAATTTAATACATGAAAGGATACTGAGACAAGCCATCAAATTATCAATTTACAATTCCCTAGAATAAGAAAATATGCAAGCAGTATAATATTGTAGAGTACCTATTATAAGCCCAATTTGATATACATCTGTAATAAAATGACTTTGTATTTAGACAGAGAAAGACCAAAATATAATCCCCATAATCTCTAGTTTTATCTTGAGATTTTATCTTATATCATATTTTCGTAAATGATTAAGAGCATGCAGGTGAAATTGAAATGCAGTTCTGTGAGCTTCACTGTCTAGAGAATGCCATTCAGAAATTCCTTGTCAGTAGCTCCCTGACAATCTTAGAGGTGTAACATAGAGTCTGAGTCATAAGACTCATATCATTTAATTGTTGCCTCCCTTCTCCAGGAGATTCATTTTTAGAATATCACTTACACCCAGATAATGCATTAACTCTCTTGAAATTCATGACTACTTAGGCGCAGAGTTTGGGAACCACCAATTTCCAGAAAATTTTGTTGCAAAGAAAAATCTGAGTGTTACCTGAACCACACAATGAAAGTAGGTAACACTTGAATAACAACCTTAGAAATAATAAGATAGAGATAATAATAATAATATAGAAATAATAAGTAGAAGAAAAAGTTGATCAACATACCTAACAAAAAAACTAAACAAATAAATGAATACACTAAGCAGTTATAGAGTACCAATATTAGTTCTTTAAGCATATATGAATAATAAAAAAGATAGGGAGATACATTAAATAACATTACACTAATAAATTTGAATACTTGATTAAATAAAACATTTTGTATGATTATTTGAATTATAAACACTGACTCAATAAACTACAATATTACAGATTGATGATTTTTCTTCTACATAAAAATAACCAATTAGGTCATACAATAAAAAAACCCATTCATAAAAGCAGAAAAATGTAAATATAAAATCTAAGAATATTAAGAAGAAAAATGTACCACCTATATGAATAAAATTTACAATTATTGTTGAAGAACTTGTTTAAAAAATGGAGAGATACTGTGTCTTTCCTCCAAACAGCTGTCTTCACTCCAGTTTACCATTCCTGATGTATAGTAATTTGGTGTGTGTGTCACTCATTGAAATATTAGCAATAATCTGTGAGTGATGTGGTTTAGCACTTTGACTTTCTTTCCTATTTTTTCTCTAGTCTTTAAGTTTCTACCTTATGTACCGCTTTCACATTAAAAATATTTTCAACTATACAATCAAGGAAATGTCACTCAACCACAATGCTAACATCTAAGTCATCCAAGACAAACTTTATTATTTTGATATTTTTAAATCCAACAAAGGAAGATTTTCTAATTTTCTTTCTACATTCATGTACTATTTAGTTTTATTTAGTTTTAGTCATATATTCTTATAAGAATATCTCAATTTTTCTTGTTAATTTATTAATATACTTCCTTTTCTTGCAAAGGCAAATGACATTTATTTATTTATTTATGCTTGGAATCCTTTTCCTACTCATACATCACATTATTTGAGCTATTGTTGAGCATCTCCAGTTATTTTTCCCTCCATACAATTCTTATAACATAGAAGGCAGACCTCATCTTCCTTTGAAAACAGACTGTAACTTGAAAGAGATGTGTAAATCATTCTTAAAAAAGTGTAATAGTGTTTTAAATCCCTGAACTGAATTTTCCACTTGAATCTCCCTTTTATTAATTATTTTTTAAAATTACAGAATCATGGTATATTGTGTCAAATTTAAGAATAGGTTTATGTTAGGAGAGATACAAATATATCTGGGTGAATAACATGATATATAGATAGTTAAAAGGAAATTATTATCTAAAAATAATGGACTGATAATACAGAAAAATCCTTAGACGGTCTTTCTTTTAAAAGAAATTGTTTCTGTCTTTAGTTGTAACTGTATCAATTTCATCTAAGATAGGTAATCATCCTTCTAATTTTACATGGATCAAATAAAATTATGCTTACATCTGCAATTTTCATATCACAAACACTGATCAATAGTGTAAAGGTTTTTAAATTTTTTCCTCTAATCTCAAAATTCCACTGAAGAAAATCTTAACATGTTATTTTATAGTTATTACCACATCTCTAAGCGAAATAATTCTCTGATTCTCCAAATATGTTTTTTACTAATAAAAATTTTATTAGTTTTACATTTATATAAATTTACCTGCATGTATTTATGTACTTGAAAAAAAACTAGCCGATTGGCTGGTTTGTTTATATTTTTGTCATTTTCCCTAATAAGCAGTAAAATTCTGTTTATTACCTAATTATCTAATACTACTGTAGTGGTGATAATTTCTTCATTGACAACAGATGAAATAAGGCAAATTCAAATAGAAGAGCAATTTCGGTAAAACCGTACATTGACAGTTCCTCGTCTTAATTTTCTTTATAGTCTTATAGCTATCAAACAGGTATTGGGCATCTAGGACGTGCACAATTGACAAGAAGCTTAAAAATCAAATAAATTGATATTGAGTTTGTGTTTTAGAAACAGTGTATCATAGAATAAGGGAAAGTAGTATACAATCTCCTTGCATATGCACTTATTCATTATTCATAGATATTTATTAAACACTTACTACGTATCAGTAAGTGTAAATACATGGGTGAATAAGACAAAACAAATTAATACGTATTCAATATTTCAAGTGGTAAAAAGCAGTATTTAGAAAAGTAAATCAAGACAAAGGGAGAAAAGTTGATAAAGGGTTTTATATGTGTGCATTTTCATGAATGTGTGTGCACATATGCACGCTTATAGGTATGGATGACATATTCTTTAATATTACTATGGTACCTCAGTTATAAAAATAGCTTTTCCATCTTTATGCCATTCTCTTATCCCTTCCCGTTCCTGTCTAGGGAAAGGTCAAACATTCATTTGAGGGATAGCCAATGGTTCTAAAATTCTAACCTGCTAAGAAACATTCAGATTCTGAAAACTTGAAATCTCACCCAAAGGTGTAGTTTAAGGGCAATAGTTAGATTTATATGCTTTTGGATTTCTTCTGAATGTATCACCAAGGCATAATACACTTTACAAAGGCCTGTAATGGTTCCAAATACTGGTGTTATGTGTAGCTCCAGATCATATTTTCTATTACAGGAGATAGGAGAGTATAAAAATTGCATTGCATAGTGCATCAATAAAAGAACACTATGGGCCTTATCTTATCTTACAGAAATTTCCAATTCGAAATGTGCATTTTTGTTGTGAAAATGCTTTAAAAGTTCACAGTACTTTCTGCCTCTCCGGTCTGAATTATATCCAAGCCATTTCAGGCTAAGCCTTTGTTCTGGCTGAAGATCTACGAACAGAAGTGGTGCTCTGCTAAAGGAGGAAGAGAGGGGAGTGGGGCAGAGAGCATACTGCTGGATGATAAAGTAGAGGCAACTTTGGGAAGGATTCTAGGAAGAGATTCAATGAAAGAGTGTATCAGTCCGTAATATTGTTTTTCCAAGAAGAAAATAATAATATAATTCATTCTAAAATCTTCTAGCTTACCTCCTTAGAAACCATCTTTTAAAGAAAATTTCTATGAGTATTGTCAAAATAGCATATTCTGTGAGGCTATTTACTTCACATTGGGAGGAAAACTAAAAGGAATGAAACACATCTGTTTTATTTCTTCTTACCTCTTATTGGCATGAGCTTAGAAATTATTTATCCAGGCTCTATTTTTCTGCTGTTGCCTCTATATGGTCTATTTGAATAATGTTAATTCTAATTGATAGCATGGATAGCATGTTGTTTTTCTGGGTCATGCGAAGGTCTCTATTAGGAAGACAGATGTTTGTAAAAGTACTAATTAAAATAACCAAGGAATTATCTCCTTTTACTTAATCAAAATAAATTAATTTGTGAACAAGTCCAAATATAATTAGTCAAATATAGGGATATTAGAAGGAATTGAATATAAGCTAATAGGAGACAGCAAAAATATTCAGTTTTTTTTTTTTTTAAGATTTTATTTATTTATTCATGAGAGACAGAGAGAGAGGCAGAGGGAGAAGCAGGCTCCCAAGGAGCAGGGAGCCCGATGAGGGGCTCGATCCCAGGACGCTGGGATCATGACCTGAGCCAACGGCAGACGCTTAACCATCTGAGCCACCCACCCAGGCGCCTAAAAATATTCAGCTTTGTCTCTATCTGTAGCAGTGTTACAGACTCAAAGCAAGAACATATTGGACGTGTTTAGTGAACAAATTAATCCCTGGGCATAAATTAGAAACTTGTAGGATTTATTTACTCTTACAATGCCTGCAGTAGCAGTAATAAGAAGTAAATATGCAAACTAATTTATTAATTTGCTCAAACACACACACAGCTTTAGTAGGTTATGATGCCCCAGAGTTGAAAAAGTGAAAAAAAAATTTTCTAGATCCTACTTTTATATTGCATAGATACAATTTATTACTGTGCTATGGCTT
This sequence comes from Mirounga leonina, assembly GCF_011800145.1. Taxonomy (NCBI): domain Eukaryota; kingdom Metazoa; phylum Chordata; class Mammalia; order Carnivora; family Phocidae; genus Mirounga; species Mirounga leonina. The sequence continues at coordinate 47,366,400 of NW_023270316.1, forward strand.
ATATGAGTAATTTATTGAGACTGTTGTTTAATAATACCCGGCACTGTGGTATTATCCTGGAAACATTCTGCAGATTCTTGCTGCCTACTTATTGTTTGGAATCTATGTAGTTGACACTAATGTTCGCTTTTGCCTGTCAGAGCATGTGAGCCCTATGTTCTTTCCAGCCTTTATCACGGGCAACATTTTTGCTTAGAAAAGGACAAAAAGAAGAAGGAGAAAATAAGTAGTGTATATGTAATACATTTGGACTTCATATCATTGAAGCAGCTAATCAACATATTATTTGTCATTGCTTGTTTGTATTTCTTCCCACTCACAAAGGCAGACCCCATGTCTTTGAATCCCTAGCAACAAGCAAACGGAAGTATACAAGGAATACGAACCAACCCAGGCTGAGAAATAACAAAGAATGACAGCATTTGATTGTAGCATTTATATTCTAATCCTGTCACTGAGTTATCTTGGATAGGTTACTGAAGTTTCTTTAATTTTAGTTTCACTTTCTGAAATAGATAATAATAATAATAATAATAATAATAATAATAATAATAATAATAATAATAATAAAATAAGATTAAGGATTAAATTTAAGCAGCACAGACTGGCGCAGGAAAAATGATTAATTAAGATGAATTAGTCATCATTACTCTATTACAAAGGTAATTTCCATGTACTGAATTGTGTGCCCCAACCCCCCAAATTATATGTTGAAGTCCTCACTTCCAACATGACCAGATTTGGAGACAGGGCCTATAAAGAGGTAATTAAGGTAAAATGAGGTCGTAACACTGTGGCTCTGACCCAATAGGACTGGTGTCCTTCTAGGGCAAGACACCAGAGTGCTTGCTCCCGTTCCTTCTTTTTGTGCAGGAAGAAGAGCGCGTGTGAGAGCACAGCAAGATGGTGGCTGTTTACACAGGAAGAGAGGCCTCACTAGAAACTGACCATGCTGGTACTTTGATCTTAGAATTCCTGCCTCCAGAACTGTGAGAAAATTAAATGCCTGATGTCTATGGTCTTTTGTTATGGCAGCCGGAGCCAACTAAAACAGTAATGCAACGAACACATGAGCAATACTGTAAGCGCTCATAGTTATTTTTCAGTGTTGATAGATTTGTATTATTTGTTACTTTTTGACCTATCAAAGGAGTCAAGCTGAGAGATTAAGCGCATTAATTTAAAATTGTAGCTCTTGTCAGAGGCGTAATTCTTGGCCATGACTCTGGAAAAGAGATGCTATCAGGACCCAAATTGTATTTGAATCAGGTTCTAGGCTTCTGAACTAATCACCAAAACTGAACTGTATGTATTTAACCACTTAAGAGAATGTACTGCAAGTGATGGTTGTGGTTTTAATGAGTCCCTAAATAACATCCTTCTTTACTGCCCGTACTTGGAATGAATATAGATAATAGGCACAGGAGTCAGTTACAGGAGACCAAATTGTCAGCTTTACTGCTAATAAAAAAAATAGTTCAAAGGAGTAAAGGACATGGCATAGATACACAGCCAAAGGACTTGAGAATTGGAGCAACTTATTTACCCAGTTACTGGAGAACTGCAAGCTGTTCTACCAGAGCATCGCTATCTCCCTACGCTCACTACAAGGCTGAGAAAGCAGGCCAGAACACATCTGTCCAGAATGCAGGCTTGCTCTGAAGAGGAGCACTCTTCCAAACTCATTAATTGGATAATTTACTTCTTCCTTGGAGAGGAATGGATGAGGAGTATAGGGGAATGGGTCAGAACAAGGAGTATTAGTCTGCCTTAAATCCCTCCACAAGGAAGCCTGAAGAGCCGCAGTGGTTGCTTTCCCTGAAGATCAGTGTCATGTGATGGGGAAGGTGCAATTGAAACTGGAGAGACTTGGGTCTCCCTGGCTCACTTTACAAGTCTTCTGTTCAGTTGAAGTTTCAACTGCTCTTGGAAATTCCTTGATATGGTTTTCTTTTTCCTCTTCTTAGTTGGAGTTAAGTGACCCCTTGAAACAACTGTTTCCTTTCATCATCCAGGCTGTTAGCATTTTACTGGACAATTCTACTCTTACATATTTGGACTCTTTGAGGACAGGAACTGTGCCTGTAATTATTTTTCTACATTTACTGACTAGTATGGCACTTGGCACAGGTACTAAAAGAAAGACTCGTGAATTTAATATGATGTTTTCTTAACAGTATTTCTTATTTAAAAATACTGAACAGAGGTTTTTTTTTTTTAATTTAATGAACAAGTGGAATGTGGTCAACACTCAGTAAGATGCTCCTCACCTCATTTTGCCCTCTGTGTGAAGGGCACCTCATTTTGCTCTCTGAAGTAAAATGATTTGTTCAGAATTATTGAGAGAACACTGGAAGCCATGTAATATGTATATGTATATGTAAATATTTTATTGCTGCATTTGGAAAAGATATATAGATGATATATAAATAGATGGAATACTCCTTCCCTTAAAACTTATCACTAAGGAATTGGAGACAATCCAATGGTAGCTCTTATGGATACTCATAAGTATATGGTTCTCTCTCCTGGGTACTTGGTAGGATTGACTTCCCCAACAAGTTGACCTCAAGTTTAGGTAGGTGTCATGTGTTTTCTGTCTTCTATCATGAGTTTTGTGAAGCCTACTAATTTTCTTATATAGTCCCTTGCTCATAGATGAATTACATTTTGATCTCCTGGTATATTTTACACAATGCACGCTGCTAATTTTTTTTTTTTTTATTACCAGTATGTAAAACTATTTGACAACTGATACAATGGGAGTACCATTTACAATGTTACCCTTTAATTGTTAGATCATGGGTAATTCTAGGGGTCTAGGAGGAGGAACCAAAGCAATCTGAGTTAATGTGGTCCCTCTGAGTGACTCATGAGCAACTACTTGGTATCTGATATGAAACATTTATATAGTTAAATATTTTAACAGTTGGTATAACTGGACATCAACCCTATTTTTATTCCAAGAAAAAAAAAAAGTTCTCTTAGTTGTGCCCTATTCCCACCTCTGTTTCTTTCTTTGATTTTGGTTATTCTGCTGTCTTCTCTCTCTATAATGTGAGATATCTATGTTCTGTAGCCCACAGACTTACTGTCCTCTCCTGTGCTATACCAAGAATTGGAATTGAAATTAAAATTTGTTGGCTTTATTTGTTTGTTTTGTTCATTTCTTAACCCAGAAACAGATTTAATTTATTTTATTTTATTATTTTATTTTATTTTATTTATTTTTAGAGAGAGAGAGCGTGAGCAGAGAGAGGCAGAGGGAGGGAGAATCTTAAGCAGGCTCCATGCTCAGCACAGAGCCTGATGTGGGGCTTGATTTCAAGACCCTGAGATCATGACCTGAGCCAAAATCAAGAGTTGGATGCTTAACTTAGTGAGCCACCCAGGAAACAGAGTTTTTTTTTGTTTGTTTGTTTTTTAAGAGCAATGTGTGTATCACAGCTCTGCCTTCTACACTGCCTCAGCTCAAGGTTCAGGTGTTTATTTCAGTCACAACCATCGTCATGTGGGCTCCACGAGTCACATAATCTTATACATTTCATGTACTTTTTCCCTTACTGAAAAATCTATGGAAGCCAGTTTTGCAGTTGAAAACTAAAGTCTGACCGAGTTAATGAATCAATAATATACTGACTCATCTTGGTCTTTCAGTCCAAAAGTGTCACAGCAGTGGCACAAACATTTTTAATATTCTTAGTAATCATTAGTTATATTTCATAGGATATGTGTAAAAATTTATATGTGACCTTTAAATAAATGTTAATTACATACACACTTTGGGAGAAAACATGAGTACTGTCAAGGTCCAAAATGATAAAAGATGTAAAAAACAATGTGTTAGAATAACCCCCCCCCTTTTTTTTTTTACACTGTCTTGAGAGCAGGGCACTAGATCTTACATTCTAATAGTAAGATTTCCCATGCATTTTAACTAGAAATGTGCTAATATGCTGTTCTCTTTAGTATTAAAACAAGGAAACTCTCCTTGGTCTTCATTGTCTTTAAAGCCCTCAGAAAATGAAATTGTAGGGGTAATTTGAATTGTCCAAAATCAATATGCTTATACAATAATCATTTATAATCATATATAATATATAAATGTATGTTATATATATTATATATAATATGATAAATATATATAACATTTATGTATTATAAATATAAAATATATGAATGCTATTCAAGTGAATGAGACTTTTACAAAATAGAAAAACCTATAGATGAATGAAAATATAGACTTTTTTATTTTATTTTATTTATTTATTTGACAGAGAGACAGAAGAGCACAAGCAGAGGGAGTGGCAGAGGGAGAGGGAGAAGCAGGCTCTGCACTGAGCAGGGAACCCAATGCGGGACTCGATCCCAGGACACTGAGATCATGACCTGAGCCGAAGGCAGACGCTTAACCATCTGAGCCACCCAGGTGCCCGAAAATATAGGCTTTTTTAAGGCAGGAGTTTTTCATTGCTTTTTACTGTATATCCTACATGCTAAAAAGAAGCCTTGGAATTTAAAAGATACTCAATAAATATGTTGGCCTAATAAGCGCTTTGTCACATAAGATATAACACTGAAGATTTGTGTGAAATATACAAATTGTATTGAATGGCATTTTCTATGAAATTTGCAGTGGTGTGCTCAAATGAAAAAGTTATTCCAAAATATAATAAAATCATATATAAGAACACTAAAGTCATTTCAAAGAGCTTACTCCCTACAAGAAATACTAAATAAAATTATATGTAAGTACACTTTTGATGGTTAATTTTACGTGTCAGCTTGATAGGGATAACAGATGCCTAGGTATCTGGTGAAATGTTATTTCTGAGTGTGTTTTTGAGGGTGCTTCTAGAAGAGATTAGCATTTGAATCAATAGTCTGAGTAAAGAAGACGCTCTGACCAGTATGGGTGGGCATCATCCAATCCTTTAAGGGTCTGAATAGAGCAGGAAGGTAGAGAAAGGGTGAATTTACTATCTGCCTTAGCTGGAGTCTCTATCTTCTCCTGACCTTGGATATCTATGCTCCTAGTTCTCAGACCTTTGGACTCAGACTGGGACTTACACTATTCGTCCCCTGGTTTGTTGGCCCTTGGGCTTGGACTTGAACTTGGCCCACCACTACCAACTTCCCTGGGCCTCCAGCTTGCGGAGAGGAGATCATGTTTCTTCTCGGTTTTTATAAATATGTAAGCCAATCTGGCATAATAAATCTCTTTGTATATATCTCTAGATATCCTATTGGTTCTGTTTGTCTGGAGATCCCTGGATAATATAATATATATACACACATGCATTGCCTACCAGGCCTAATGCATGTTTTGACATAATAAATTAACTATAGAATGCATAACTTTTAGATGGGTAGATGTAGAAAACTTAAAAATCATACATTCTTGGGGTTGTAAGGCACCTGAGAAGGCAGTTTCTCCATTTGTCATTATCCAGTGTACATGCTTGAGTACTACTAGTCTCTGGGTCCATCACCAACCAATTCCAGCAGTATCCGGAGTTTGTATCTGTCTACTGTCAACACGACCAAGAGAGATGTTAGGGTATAACTAACAACTGGATGAATTGGGGCGATGACATCAAACCTCTGACTAGTCTTAAAAGTACCAAGAGAGGGACAAGCAGATATTATGCAACTCTGATATGGTACCATAGGAGGTATACACCATTACCTATGAATTTGTCATGCCAAAGAATCAAACCTGAATCTCATCAAGCCTTCTGCTTTAAAACTTAAAAAAAAAAAAAAAAAAAAAAAAAAAGTCAGAGGACCATGTTAAGCCACATCATGGGGAAGCAATTAGCTGCATCCAGCACACAGCATGTGGAGAATTCTTTAGTACCGAATACAGTTCTGCATTCTTTACCACATAAATTTCCAGAACAAAAAGGAGTTGCGGACACCTGTAGATTAAAAAAGAGAGTTAAGAGACTAACATATATGAGCATTGGTTGATACAATTCCCAATAAACCAACAGTCAAAATGACTTTATGAAATAAATGGAGAAATTCGAATTCTGATTGGATATTGATATTAAGAAACTATCATATTTCTAAAGATTAAGAAATTAACTTGTTTTTATGTTTTAAAATAACATTCTCTTGTGAATACAAAACTTAAATATTTAGAGATTTATAATTGTCTATGCTTACGCATTTAAAAAGTTTATATATTCAATTTTTCATCTGTTTCACAGGGATTGTTTTATTTATTTATTTTTTATTTTGGCATATCTTTTTGTATCAAAATGCTCAGTAGGGTTGGTAGGTAATCTTAATCTCATCAAGAAGTTAACAATGAGGGGTGCCTGGGTGGCTCGGACGGTTAAGCGTCTGCCTTCGGCTCAGGTCATGATCCCAAGGTTCTGGGATCGAGCCCCACATCCGGCTCCCTGCTCAGCGGGAGCCTGCTTCTCCCTCTTCCTCTGCCTGTCCCCCTGCTCATGCTGTCTCTCTCTCTGTATCTCTCTGTCTCAAATGAATAAATAAAATCTTAAAAAAAATAAAAATAATAAAATTTAAGAATGAAAAAAAAAAAGAAGTTAACAATGGTATCTATCAATAATGAGCATCTTAAGCTGAGTTTGAAAGAGCCTCTGATTCCAAAATTTTTAATTTGTTTTGCAGGTTATTATGGTATTAGTGATACATTTTCTGGAAACAACCAAAAATTCATAGAATTCTCTAACCCAATGTTTATTTCTTTCCCAATTGAAGAAATAATTGGACAATGTTTTTCTTAACCAAAGAGAGGGCAGAAAGAAAACTCTGTGAGGACTTTTAGCCCTTAACTCTCAATAAAATCTTTAGCAATATATAGTACTTTCTCGATATAGGTCGAAATGTGACCTCCATCATTTTTCAGACAATAAAATCCAGACAGTGATATAATGCAGCTACATTTATTAAGGATAAATTAACTTATCAATTTAATATTATGTGTAGGTGGTAGGTTAAAAAAAAGAGAGAGAGAAATAATAAGTACTCAGGATTTGGATGTGTATCTAAAATCAGAGACCAAATTGTAAATACACCATAAAGAGATAAAAATGCCCCTAGAACCTGGGTATTTATATAGTTTCTAGCACCTTTCTAACTCTGACTATATATTTAATAGGATGAAAGTCATATTGCTTTCTAACAGGTCATAGTTCATGCAAAGGCAAATTCTTATTACCTTGTGTTTAATTATCATTTCCAAATTATTCAAGCCCTTTTTTCTCCTGCTTCTTTTTTGTGCCTATGTGTCTAATAATTATCACATCTGTCTGATGGTTTTTAAAAAATGACAAAGAACTAAGGCACAAAGGTAAACTGATTATTGTTCTAGTAAAAGTTTTACAAAGTCAACAATAAAAGAATTAGATAAAATTAGGATTTAGTGGATTCAACGATCCCTTCCATTTATTATTTTTAGGTATCTTAATTATTATAGTTCGTGGAATGTGCAATTCTCTTTAGGGGGGTTTGGGCACAGGGTGTTACAGGCCATTATAGTCAAATTAGTCTGGGGCTTGCTCTGTAGTCAACTATCTGTTCAATTTACCATGTTACTAAGTTGTTCTAAGTCTTAGTTGCTTCATTTGCCACAAGGGTAACAAGTTGTTTCATGATGTTGTAAGATCTTAGTAACTTCATGTGTGTAATATACCTAGTACATAGTTCCTATCATGTTTCATAATAGTTGAGAGCCAGGTGCCTGGCATCAAGTCTGACTCTGACCCTTAGAATTCTGTATCCTTGGAATAGTTACATGATATTCCTGGAACTCAATATTTTTATATATGTAAAGTGAGGACAGTAATAATATATACTTATTGGACTTTTTATGATAATAAGTGAGTTAATATATGTAAAATGACTAAAATAGGGTCCAAAATATAGTATTGATAAGGAGACACTAAGTGTTATTATTCTAGGTGGTGGTATTCAATGAAAGTTTTTCTGCATTTACGTCCTTCTTATATTAGAAAATAAAAGTATTGTAAAAAGAACAATCATAAGTCAGTACATCCTCCACCCATTCTAATGTAGTGCCACCAGATGCCACTAATAAAGGTTAAAAAAATGAATATAAAGCTATATTCCTGAATGAGATGATTGCAGGCATATAGGGGTTTTTCTAGAATAAATTATTTTCACTTGAAATATAGTATCTGTATTTCTGTGCTTCTTGGTATTTAGATTTAGGATTATCAACATGTTCTTCAAATTCCCTGGTAAGTATAGTAATAATCTCTCACAGTAAATAATGTAAGGGGATGATTATCTAAAATTACCTACAAATTATTTTCTAGGCTTTGTGTCAAAGACAACTTGGATCTAGATGAAAGTATTGTACCATGAGGTACATTTATTATAATGAGAATTGGTGGCAGTATAAACAGCTTTAAATGGCCCTATGCTGTGGAAACCCTCCAGACTCCCACATAATGCAGTTGGTTCAACTTGTGAAGAGGCTAGCTGTAACACCAGCTGAGCTGTAATTCAAATACAGAGACCTTTCAATTTATAGGGGTTTTCCAAACCACCTGTGAAATCTTGGAATATGGCATTTCCAATTGCTTATGGAATATTCATAAGATACTGCTGGGAACAATGGATATTTCTTGAAATTACTGCTCTAGATATGGTCACATATAATTACTAAAATAAACATAATCATTGCTATTCTATTCCATCAAATATGTAGTTTCCATTGTAAGTGCATTTCTTATCAAATATGATGAGTTAATTGAGAAATAAAACCAGTCCAGGATGGTCTTATCTACTTACTTTTTAAAACTATGTTGAATTAATATAGAAAAATTGAAAAAATGGTAGAGGAAAGGTGAACAGATTTGATTACAAGGAAGAAAATGTATGCATGTCCAGCACATGATCAACAGAACCAAGTGCATTGGGAAAGTATTTTAAGTGATTGCATTTTATTTATGTATTTATGTATGTATGTATGTATGTATGTATGTATGTATGTATGTATGTATTTATAGAAAGTGTGCATGAGTGGGCCAGGGGTGGGGGGGTGGTGCAGAGAGAAAAGCTGAGAGAATCTTAAGCAGTCTCCAAGGTTCAGTGTGAGCCCGAGGCTGGGCTCGATCCTACCATCCTGAGATCTGTGACCTGAGCTGAAATCAAAAGTCTGATGCTTAACTGAGTTACTCAGGAACCCCAATAATTGCAACATTTAAATAGAAATAGAATGAAAGTTGACTCAGATAAGCATGCGTATGAGCAGTTTAAGGTAGACTGCACAGCCAGTCATCAAATGGTCTCTGCTTACCTCTACATCCTCATTTTTTATCACACCCTACTCCTATACTTTATGCTTTAGTCACACGCAATTACTTGGAATCACCATGTTTCTGCTCTTCTGAGACTTTAAACATGCTACTCTCCTAATTAAGTGAAAAGTATCCTCAACTCATGACTAAGTCCCATCCTTCCCCCAAGCAGTTTAAAAATCACTTTATCTGTTGATCTTAGAAGTGAGATAACCGCTACTCATCCCCCTCCACTGTGACTATCTTTCCCTGATGACCTCCCCTCCATAGTTAGAGACGATGATGCTATTCTATCCACCGGGCCTAGAGCATGGTAGGTACTCTGTAAATGTGAACCAAAACCAAGGTCTTAATTTTAAAAATGGAGCAAAAATATGGACAGTTCACAGAAAAGGAAATACTGATCAGTAAAACCACAGCAACTAGAAACATACAAACAGGGGCACCTGGGTGTCTCAGTTGGTTAAGCGACTGCCTTCGGCTCAGGTCATGATCCTGGAGTCCCAGGATTGAGTCCCACATCAGGCTCCTTGCTCAGCAGGGAGTCTGCTTCTCACTCTGACCCTGCCCCCTCTAATATTCACTCTCCCTCTCATTCTCTCTCTAATAATAAAAAAAAAAAGAAACATACAAACATGTTCCAACACACCAAAATAAAACTTAATAAATATACAATATTTACCAACTTTAATATTTAAAGAGAATTATAGTGGTTAAAAAGATAATGCTCAGTGGTGCCTGCATGGTTCAGTCTGTTAAGCATCTGCCTTCAGCTCAGGTCATGATCCCAGGGTCCTGGGATGGAGTCCTGCGTTGGGCTTCCTGTTGAGTGGGGAGTCTGCTTCTCCCTCTCCCTCTGCTGCTCCCCCTGTTGTTCTTTCTCTCTCTGTCAAATAAATAAATAAATAAATAAATAAATAAATAAATAAATAAATAAA
>NW_023270316.1:47376649-47496254 GCF_011800145.1 Mirounga leonina
AAATAAATAAATAAATAAATAAATAAATAAATAAATAAATAAATAAATAAAATCTTAAAAAAATAAAATAAAATTCAAGTAAATGGGCCTTTTCATATGAGAGTGAATGTCAATTTTTACAAACCTTTTATTAAAAAAAATAGGGCAACTATGACACATTCATTTCTATCCTTAGGAAATCACATGAATTTCAGGAATAGCATTTAAAAAAGTGAATGGTGTTAAATTTGAAATAATGCAAAGTGAAGAATTGGAAACACTTTTATTATGTAATTATAGTAAGATGGTTATTAAAACTAAGGTATATTTATGGAATAAATACAGTTGACCCTTGAACAACATGGGTTTGAACTGTGGCGGGTTCATCTATACTTTTTTTTTCCCTCTAAATACAGTACTGTCCTGTAAATGCATTTTCTCTTCCTTACGATTTTCTTAATAACATCTTCTTTTCTAGCTTACTTTATTGTAATGTTACAGGATTTTTTTCTCCATTGGTGCCCACGGTGTGACACCGCTTCGAAGAACTTTGAAGAATGAAGAGGTAGATCAGAGTGGTGGGAAGCAAAACAAGGTTTATTGAGCGATAGCAAAGTGATAGTACAGAGTTCCTGAGGAGGGAGGCGACCCAAGAGGGTTGCCGCTGGAGCTTCTAAGTCTAGGGGTTTTATGGGCTTGTCGGTGGGCTGTTCTAATCTGATTAACCCTCCATGCCTGTCATCCAATCAGGATTTTGTCATCTATCTATCACATGGGAAAGGGTGGAGGGCTCCTTCCAGAGTGGTGTAAAATCCTTTTAAGGGTGGTTTCCTCTTGGGGGGTGGGTAGGAGGGGTGATTGTCCCTGCCTGCCTATCTTCCAACTATCCTTCATCAATAAGAATATAGTGTATAATACATAAAACATACAAAGTATGTGCTAATCAACCCTTAATGTTATTGGTAAGGCTTCTGGTCAACAGTTGGTCTATTAGGAGAGCCAAAAGTTATATGTGGAGTTTTGACTACAAGGGGTTGGGGGAGTCAGCACCCCTAGCCCCTGCATTATTCAAGGGTCAGCTATACTTTGTGATTTTTTTTTTTTTTTTAGTTAACTTTTAGGGGTAATTTAAAAATACTATAATAATAAAAAGTTATAAGACATTTATATATCATGATGGTTACAGACAAATATATGGATATAGATATATGAAAAAATGTGGAAATGAATCCTGAATATACCCTAAAAATTATAAAGTGTGGCAACTGCCATATTTCTCTCCCATTCCAGTGGATAGTGCATGATGTTTCTCTGATTTGGAAAATATCAGTGGAGTAGAAGACTAAAAGCATTGGCTCTGCAGAGAGAGAGCTTGGATTTGAGACCAGGCTATCCTACGTACTTGCCATGTGATCTTTAGCAATTGACTTACCCTAGATGTTCCCTGACTCCCTTATCAGTGTAAGCATGACATTACTTATGCTGCCTTATGTGTTAGGAGTACTAAATGTCTTAATACCTATGACAAAGACTCTCTTACCTCCTTAGTCAGGCTCCTCTGAGTTCTATTTTTGACTAGGTCTTGCCCTTGGGCTCTGCCCTAAGCGCATTTTGTCCAATTTTAGCAAGAATCCTGCTGGGCCAATATAGTGAAAATCCCCACCCTTGATGTGTGATCACTTTCCTTATTCCCCACCTTCAGTATCTTATCACCCTGGCCGGCCTTCAGCAAAAACTCTGTCAAGTGAGCTTAGAATCTTCTTACCCTTGAGGTCTGCTTTGAGTACTTTTCAATCTGCAGACCTTCACCCTACCCCTTGGCTATAAATCTCCCCTTGTCCTTATGGTATTTGGGGTTGAGTTCAGTCTCTCTCCCCTTATTACAAAATGCCATTGTCATAGTCCCACTGAGTAAAGTCTGCCTTACCATCTTTAACAAATGTCAAAGTAAATTTTCCTTTTTTTTTTAATTTTTTTTTTTTTAAGATTTTATTTATTTGAGAGAGAGAGAATGAGAGACAGAGAGCATGAGGGAGGAGAGTCAGAGGGAGAAGCAGACTCCTGCTGAGCAGGGAGCCCGATGTGGGACTCGATCCCAGGACTCCAGGATCATGACCTGAGCCGAAGGCAGTCACTTAACCAACTGAGCCACCCAAGCGCTCCAGTAGTTTTTCCTTTTATACCTATAAAGTACATACAAAAGTACTTTGTATAGGGTGTGTGCTTAAACAATTTTGGCTATTACAATCTTTACTACTATTATTATAATTTTATATTATTATTACCATTCCTTAAAAGTTTCCATCACTGTCTGGCTTGGGAAATTTACCCTGGGTAGGCAATCTTATAGCAACCTGCACTTCTCCTATCACTGCATTTATGAGAGCTTTATTATTCTAACTTCAATAAGGGCATAGTCCATGTCTGTCTTGTTCGTGGCTACATCTCCAATGTGAAGAAAACTGTCTGACACATGGAGACTTGTAATAAATGTTTGCTGATTAAATGATTAATTAATATTTAAATCTAACACAAAACTTTATCCTTCAGTTATCCTTCCCTTAATCCTAGAAGAGTCTCCTCAGTCTCATCATTAAAGTCTACTCAGCATTTCTTTCTTTTTTTTTTTTTAAAGATTTTATTTACTTATTTGACACAGAGAGAGCGATAGCTAGAGAGGGAACGCAAGCAAGGGGAGTGGGAGAAGGAGAAGCAGGGAGCCCGATACGGGGCTGGATCCCAGGACCCTGGGATCATGACCTGAGTCGAAGGCAGATGCTACACGACTGAGCCACCCCGACGCCCCTCTACTCAGCATTTCTTAACATGATTCACTTTCTGTAAAATAACGCATTTTTTTGGAGAGGGTCTGTTTTCAAAACAAAGGTCGCTGGATAATTTTTTATATCCATGAAGATAAAACCTTATCTAAATTATAAGCTACTTGAGAGCAAAGGATTTAGCTCCTATTTTTTAAATATTGATCCATAGTTCCTCTATGACTAGTTTACATACAATAAAATTTTAAACAAGTTAAATATTAAAACAGTGTCTCATAAGAAAAGTGTCTTTGAGCTAGAACCCTACTTGTAATTATATCTTCTCATATCTAAATAAATGTATTAATTATGTGAAAAATTGCCATGAAGGGAACCATTTTTTTTTAAGGGTTTTTTTTTTTTTTAAGATTTTATTTATTTATTTGACAGAGACAGAGACAGTGAGAGCAGGAACACAATCAGGGGGAGTGAGAGAGGGAGAAGCAGGCTTCCCGCTGAGCAGGGAGCCCGATGTGGGGCTCGATCCCAGGACCCTGGGATCATGACCTGGGCCGAAGGCAGCTGCTTAACGACTGAGCCACCCAGGCACCCCCGAATGGACCATTTTTAAGTGGAGCTGTACCTGCCACTGCAGAGAAACTGCCTTCCCCATCTCTGAACTGAGTAAAAACCTTTGGACTGGGCAAAGTGGCAACTGTTTTCAGCAATTGTTCGAGAAGTCAGTGGGAGAATGGATGTCCTGATCGCAAGACTGATGGTTGTGGACTTTCTGAAGGTAGAATCAGTAGTCAATCAATGTATAACCCAGAGTAGTTTAGCTTGACACCCACAGAAAAATGTGTGTTTTTTTTTTGTCTTCTTAACTTATGAAATTACCCCCCACTTTCCTTTTCCTTATTAAAAATCCCTTGCTTTCACTCCACAAGCAGGACACTACTTGAGTTTCTACCTGAATCCGTGCTTCCAGAATTGCAATTCTTTGATCCCAAATAAATGCTTGTTTGCTTCTCATTGCAGCTCTTTATTTTCAGCTTAACAATAGAAATGAGGTTCATGGCGATAATCTTTTTCTTGTGGTTCATTTAAATAAATACAGGAAATCTTTAATGATAAAACAACACTTTTGGCTTGATAGAAGGTGATTGTTTTTATAAAATATTATTGTTTTATAAAAATAGCTACTTAAGGGGCTACTCAAATTATTCAACTAGCTATCTTTTCTTTATGGAGATTAGTAGGTAAAAGAAATGCACAGAATATCTTTTCAAAAGTTTATTATGGAGCATGTGTTTGACAGCGTGCTCTGTTTGCTGTGGTGTTATATGCTGAGTGTTAATTGTGGTCCAGAGGTTACTGTATGTTTTTACATTTAGATTATTCCAATTTTAGGCTACTTCCTTCTAAGAAATGTTAATCATTTAGTGGCACTTCTAACAAGGTATCAGATGGAAAAAATTGAAAAATATAAATTATTCTTGAAAGATTTAAGAAACATTTGCAGTTTAAACTATGCATTCAGCAGACCTCTTAAAGAGGGACTATTTCAAACCATACAAATACAGTGACTATGATAAATATATCAATATAAAAGATGGACACAGTGAGGCTGGAGAGACTGTGTAATTTTTTTTTTTTAAGATTTTATTTATTTATTTATTTTTCAGAGAGATAGAACACAAGCAGGGGGAGTGGCAGCCAGAGGGAGAAGCAGGCTCCCTGCCAAGCAGGAACCCCGATGCAGGACTCGATCCCAGGACTCTGGGATCATGACCTGAGCCCAAGGCAGACACTTAATCAGCTGAGACACCCAGGCGTCCCAAGACTGTAAATTTTTAACATTTGAACAGGTGGCCAACTTACCAAAACAACGTAAACCTTTATATCTTATCATGCTGAGACAGATCCTGGTGTTTTACAATGACATTAACATTAAAATTTAATCTTTTTCCTGCAGAGTTAATAATTAGCCAGTGTCAGAGAATAAAAATAGTGAGAACCCATCAATTTTTGATTGTCATTTTGAAAGAAGGGAAGATATTCTTCCTGTCATGGGCCAATGAATTCTGCCTTGTGATGGTGCTAAAATAGAGAGCTCAGAATATGGAGGTAAGTGGCTCTGAATTCCTTTGCTGGTCTTATTTTAGGAATTTAGGAAAGTAAATGATACCTTTCATTTTATAAAGTGAAAAGTTAAGGCATCTGTGTACATCCAAATGCTGATTTAGTGTCAGCGCTTTATTCGAAGAGCAAAGATCAACATTGTATTAAACTAATTCTATAGTAAACTATCAAATATCTCATTTTATAATATGTGTTACTTGATAAGTTTATAAAGTACTTAACCTACAGATCTCTAGGATAATTTGAATAAATACATTAATCCTAATAACCCGTTTGGCTTGTTGGTTGGATGACATCCATAGTGTCTTATAAAATAAGGGGGAGTTGAGCTGAGCCTTCATCATTTACCTTTTTTGCCAACACTTGTATGTACAAAGGCCAATGTGAGGGTGGCTACCCACTGAAGTGGCATTTAGAGATCTTTAGAAGACATTCAGGGATAATATGTCTTGTTCCCATCTTCTTCCTAGCTTATTTATCCACTCTATTCCTGTGAGTAGTTTGTTGCTTCCTGAAATTTTCATTTTCCAGAAACCTTGACCCTTTGCTTCATATCCCTACCTTTAATAACTTCCTCCAGCCCTTGGTTTTCTTTTCCCCTTGGTGTTCTCTTCAGGCTGTGTTCCTTAGCATACCAATCCCAGATTTTCTGTTAACTGGCATGTTTGCACATCCCCTCTGATTTCATAGCTTCTGAAGCTTCTTGACCTCTCAACCTCAATGCCTTGGAATACTTCGTTGTGTACATTCTTGTCCCAGTACCCAGTTTTAAAAATAAAAATTATAATGATTGATAACACAACTAAATTAATTAGTACAAAACTTTGAATTATAATTATCTGATACATTGCCCAAATAGTATTTATGGCATTTATTTATAAAGCAAGTTTATTTTGTCTCACACCAAATAGTTTAATAGTTAAATAGTTTTAAGTAAAAACTATTTAAATTTTTTCTGGGACAGATTTGCCCCAGAGATATTTTTCTCTCTCTTAGATGATGTGGTACCCAAGTCCTAATTTGGGAACCTGTTAATATGTTACCTTGCGTGGCAAACAGGGCTTTGCAAATGTGATTAAATTGAAAACTTTTACATAGGAAGATTATCCTGGATTATCTAGGTAGGCTCACTATAATCACATGGATTCTTAAAATTGGGGACTTTTCCTGACTGTGGAAAAATGGTCTGAGAGATGCAACATTGTTGATTCTGAAGATGAAGGAAAGGGACAATGAGTCAAGGAAATGTGTGGGCTCTAGAAGCCGGAAAAAGATAAGGAAATGGATTATTTTAGAGCCTCTTGAAAGAAACACAACCCTGCCAACATCTTGATTGTAACCCAGTGAGACCTGTATTGAACTTTTGACCCATAGAATTGTAAAATAAAAAGTTTATGTTGGTTAAGTCACTAAATTTGCAGTAATGTGTTACGGTAATGATAGGAAATTAATACAGATGATAAAATTTGGGTTCATTTTAATCACTAGATCAGTTCCTTTATAATAGTCAAAGCTCTGAGATTTATTTGTAGTTAAAGTCACTCTTCTATTCTTAGTCTCCCGCCTTTTCCAGGCAAGATAGTGTGTGTTTGGCTTCTACTTTATGTCTCTGTCATCTTTCCTGTTTCTGTTCCTCTTCATCCAGGTAGTTACCTTCAGTTTCTGAAGCTTGCCAAATTGGAGTAGTGGGAGTCAAAAGAAGAAATTTAGAAACAAATGTGTCCTAGACTGATAACATCGTGGTCATCTATAATCTTTGCTCTTTGAACTTGGAATATATTTCATTCTTTTTCTTTGGGGCACTTCTTTGCATTGTTGAAGACATCAACAGCCCAACTCACTCCTGCAGTGTCCATTCTTCTAAGTATTTAAATTTTCACCAGAATTACTAAGTTTCTATGTTGGCTAGTCATGTGCCACACTTTTTGTAGCCCCAGGCATGTAAAAGTAAGCCCTCACCGGCCGCCTGAGCATAGGTAATTCCCAAACTATAATTAATCTTGTCCTTTAGATTTCTCAGACATTTACATAGACATTGTTTTTCTGTTTTCTCATATCTTGTTTAGTATGAAAACCCCTACCAGAGTCTTACAATGTGGACCTCACAATTCTCCTCTCCCTTGTCTTAAAGTGAAAGAAGTATATCTTTCCCTTCTGGAGTTCGGGAATCACAGCCGATTGCCAATAGTTCTCTCCAAAAAAAATCATCCTCAGGGCGCCTGGGTGGCTCAGTTGATTAAACCTTTGACTTCAGCTCAGGTCACGATCTCAGGGTCCTGCGATCAGGCCAGGCATCGGGCTCCATGCTCAGCGGGGTGTCTGCTTCTCCTTCTGCCCCTCACCCCACTTGCTCTCTCTCTCTCTCTCTCTAATGAATAAATAAAAATCTTTAGTTATTTTTAAATAGCCATTTAATCAATTTTTCAATGTCTACTTTGAACTTTGTTGGCCTCACTTTGTCAAAACCTGGAAAGAAAGGACCCATTTTAAAAGCCTCGTTTCAGGGGTGCCTGAGTGGCTCAGTCCTTAAGCGTCTGCCTTCGGCTCAGGTCATGATCCCAGGGTCCTGGGATTGAGCCCCACATCAGGCTCCCTGCTCAGCGGGAAGCCTGCTTCTCCCTCTCCCACTCCCCTGCTTGTGTTCCCTCTCTTGCTGTGTCTCTCTCTGTCAAATAAATAAAATCTTTAAAAAAATAAAATAAAAATAAAATAAAATAAAATAAAAGCCTTGTTTCACATCACAAAACATTGTTGTAGATAGATTGATTCTGATATTAAATAATCATACTCTTTTATTATTTCTTCTCATGCTTTAGTTTATTTGTGATTCAACTACATTTTTACTCACTTCGATGTTTTTTCATCTGTTAACTTCTCTTTCTCCTTTGTATTTTTCTCCCATACCTTTTTGTCCTATTGCATCAAAAACATAAATAGTCCTGCCGAGGTTCCTAACATTTCTTCATTCATTCAATCAATGTTTTGACTAAATGTTGTTCACAAAATATTGTGCTCATTGATATTATTCCATTTAACCTCAAGGAGCTTTTGATTTAATAAGGGCAATGACCCACATAAGTAACTATTCTATCTCTGAAATAAGAAATCTGTTAATCCTCAAGTTTCTGCTTACATATCTTCATTATAGCCTTCATTATAGCCCTCCTTCATAGGGTAATTTCAAGCATTCCACTATTTTATTAATATACCAAAATTTTTCAAACATGCAAAATGGCCAATTTATCAAAAATATTTGGTCAATGTGTTTATATATATCTAATTACATGGTAGGTAAATACATCCATTTTGATGCCTATAATACTTATTTTCTCTTAGAGAACTTTAGGTTACAATGTCAAGAACTCATTTTTATTCTGTTTTCATTTTAACGTAATTGATAGCCATATGCAAAGAAAATTTAAGTTTTATCTGCTTTATCTTTATTGGATAAATTTTATTATTTTTATTTAACCTGAAAAGAAGGAATATCAAACTATGAAATAATTTCATTCTTTGCTTTCTCTACCCATGGGAGCTATGCTCTCAGCCCTGTGCATCCTAGACCCCCAACTGGGCCCTTGCCAGGGGAACAATAAATTGCCACATGTTAAAACCCATTGGATATTTCTTTTTATTCTTGATCAGTTGTATATGGGTCTTCTTATTCCAGTTTTCATAGGAAATGTGAACCAGGTTAGAGTCTTGTCTTTTTCCTGTTCTTTAGTAATTCCAAAATTCCAAACAAGAAAAAGAAAGAAGGAAAATATAAGTAAATAGAGGGGGAAAAAAAGTTAGCACTATTGGCTTCTTATCATTTTCACTCATTTTTTTTTTTTACCCAGAGAATTAAAATTCCTCCTCCTAATGAATTTCTGTGCATTCTCACATATTCAAAATTGCCATCTTCTGATAGTTCTCATTTAGCAATTCCAACAGGTATGCAAAAGTAAGACAAATTAATATCTTCAACATTTTCTAAATAGTCCATTATGTATGTATCAGTGTTAGAAAAGTATTCAAAGCTCATATTTTTATTTTAACTCAAATTTTATGAAAAAACAAATAACAAACCCCAAAAAAACCCCAAGGGAATTGTTTCTGCCATATCCATAGAACGCACACAATTTTAGCATATGTGGAGACAGAAGATTTCAAAATAATTTCTTGAAAACAAGTTAATTATATAATTTTATAATATATTGCATTTAAAATTTTTGTACCAACAATATTATCTTGGAACTATTGTGTTTAGGTGATTTCCTCACTGGGAACCAATCTTAGAAAACTTTTTATAGGAGGATATAATAAAAATGTTTTGTAAATCACACAAAAAGTCTCTATAGTAAGCACGTACAATAAAAATTACTTATTCACTTCTCTTGGATTAACAAAGAATTTGAATGAATCTTTGCAAGGTAATTTTAAGCAAATAGAATAACACTGCCTCCTAGCAATGAGATAGAGTATGATAAGCACAAGTCTTCCTGCTTTGTTAAGAGCAAACACAGCGGGGTCATTCTCTGTTAACTGTCACCCCTGATGTGTGACTTTGTACCACTGAAAGAAGCATCTAGATCTGTTGACAGAATGACCCTGGGGGGACTACACTGTTAGAAATCACAAGTAGCAATAACAACCATTGGAATCAAGGTTGCTAAATGCAAATGAATGTGGAAAGGCTACAAATAAGAACAAAGTGCACATCCTAGGTCAGAAAAAGAAAGTGTCAATTCAAAATGATGAGTCAAATTGCTTCCAAGGTATTCCCCTCTGACATATTTAAATCTACAAACATAGCTCCTAGAATGAATGTTTCAGAAGGCAATTCTCATTATCACACCGAGATTTCCAAATACATATTTTAAAATTTGCATATATTTTATACTTTTAGCAAAATATTTTGTGGCTATATGTTAGAAAATGTAAACAAGAAAGCTGAAACAAGCCATCATTTTGTTACACATGTTTTGTATACATGCATCAGTAAATATTAAAGGAAAAAATTGCCTTGAGTACAGTGCCTACAGTGATTCTACTTGGTTTTAGAAGGAATGTATTTGGAGGAAGGAATTTTTAAGTTGTAGCATTATTTACTTAGAGAAATCATCATCTTGATGAGGGAAAGTACTTCACATTTATAAAGTATTAAACGATAAAAAGAACTGATGTGTAAACTTTGTATTATTATTTTTTTTCCAAATAGATGGAAAACCAGCATAGGTTTCTGGCTTCCTTCCCTGAAACCACCAGAATCCTGAAGATGACATATGTTGATAACTCTCTTTTTGTTTCCCTCTCTCACTTGCACATGCATGTCTCCATGCATGTGTGTGTGCGTGCGCACACACAGACTACAAGAAATCTACAAGTATTCTAGAAATGGTTTTATCCCCTTGGTGTGTAGATGTGTGGATGTGTGATACCCAGAGTACATCTCTGTGTGTGTATGTGTTTTGTATGTAAACACAGAGAGCTGTGGATGAAAGATTGGCCAGAGGCTAGGGGAGAATCTTAGTAAGATGTGGACTAATACACTGTTGTGGGAGTTTATCGAGATGGCACTGCTTTAGAAAACATATTACTTGCTAAAATTGAAGATACACATATGATATATATTCGTCAACTCTTGCTGCCAAAAAGGAAGAAAAACATTTTTAGTAAGTAAGTTAGTAAGTTATAAACAGAGACACCGTGTCATTATATTTGAGAAATACAAGTTTAAATACAATGAGATAACACTGTATATCCATCAGATAGCAAACATTAATAAGTGACATAATTTCCGGTGCTGGTGAGAGCATAAGCAATTGCAAAAGAGCTCTTTGGAAATACCTTTAAAGTGAAGTGTTTGTATATGCTATATACTAGTAATTTTATTACAAAGTATTTAACCCAGTAAACCTATGGGACACATTCATAAGGAGTCACATTTAAGGCATTCACCAAAAGATCATATTGATAAGATTAGAGAGAGGTATTCATTCATTATAGAGAAATGGAAAAGTAAAATGAGTTTATATACTTGATTAAAATGTATGCAGCAGTTAGAAGTAATGAACTAGATGTACACACGGAGGCCTTATATTATTAAATGAAAAAAAATAGACAATTAGGATACTATTAAAGCATATTTCAATGTATACACTCTGAAACCCAAATCATATTTTTAAGAATAGGTAGATAGGTGGAAAACCCATTTATGGAAGGTAGTTTAGAAGGTTGTTTTTTATACACATGTAGATTTTTACTATGTAAACCAATCGTGGGAAGTATTTTAGGAGAACATATATTGAATCCAGTATTGCGGGTGCATTGGTGAATGTGGGTTAGGGAGAGGTATAAGGAATAGAAACAAAACACCCCCCCCAAAAAAGAGATAGAATACAAGATAAGCTTTGAATAAAGGTATGTTAACAAATTTTTGTGGACATATTAGGAAGCAGACATTATATGATGTGATTTCCAGAGTGTTATGTAGATTAGAACTCCAGAAATTCTGAAATTAATTTCCTAGGGCACTTTCTATGTTGACATCCGCACATTTTTCAAACTGAACAAATTCAAATGATTCATTCCTTTTACCTTCCATCCCTTTAGACATTTCCTATTTTGGTAGTGACACCAATTGTTCAAGGCTATACATTGTTCTAATCTAAATTCTCTACCTCACCGTCAGCTTTTTTCATCTGGATTACTATAGCCATCCAGTTGGTCTCTAATGCCTTCCTTTAATCATTCTTTTGTCCTGCCCAGATGGATGACTTTAAAACAGAAATATGACATATTACTCCTATTGGAGAAACTAAGTTCTATGAAGCAAAGTGCTTGTTCTGTCTTGCTTACCACTGTATCTCCAACACCTAAAACAATGCCTGGGGTATAATAGCCACTCAGGTCTTACTTATTGGATGCATAGTTTGCTGGGTAGCTTCTAAATACTTCTTAGACAATCTCAACTGCAGTGGATATCTCTTCTGTGATTAGATTATAAGAAATACTGACTTCCATCTTGCTAGCACTTTTTTTTTTTCTTGCTTGCTTTAATGAAGCAAATTGCCATGTTGAGAAGTGTTAGAAGGCGGAGGAGGTTCAAGTAATGTATCTTCCAAATGGAGAAAGCACTTTAATACTGAAAAACAAAGTCACTCCATATGGTTTACATAGTTTTATTCAAGGTCACTCACTGACTTGGGCAGTTGATCCAGGGCATTATGCAGCTATTCTCCACCCTCCATTTTTCACAACTTAATCCCCAGCTTTCATGGAGTGAGAGGCACAGTGGTAAGGTCACAGGGCAGTTATCTAAGTGGCGCCACCTGTGTGCCAGAGGGATCACTAGTTATTTAAAGTAGCACCATCTGTGCACTAAATGGGAGCACAAGATGGAGGGCCAAAGATGGCATCAATGTTGTCGGCGTTCCTGCAGGAAGGTAAGTGTCCTAATCACCAACTCCAATGTGTGGGTTCAGGGAGTGGGGTGGGGGAGTGTTCCCATATCACCAAGAAATTCTCAGATACAAGCTGGGTGTCCTACAATTCAACTCAGTTCTGACACTGTCTACCAGGAGATAGCGTCAGATTCCTCAGGTTAAGAACTCAGTCCCACAACACTGTCCCTCACTGCAGATGTCAGGTGAAATTCAGGTTGCTACTTGTATTTCTGACCTACTGGCTATCAGAGATTTCCACAAACCCTTCTTAGGTTCAATTAATTTGCTAGAGGGGCTCACAGTATTCAGGAAACCAGTTTAGTCACTAGATTAATGGTTTATTACAAATGATATTAATGGATACAGTCAACAGCCAGGTGAAGAGATAAATAGGTGAGGTACCGCAAAAAGGAGTTTTTGTTCTTGTGAAGTTTGGGGCAGTGTGGTGGTATGTGGAAGTGTTCTGGTTCACTGATCTGTAAGTCCTCTGAACCCCCTTATTTATTTATTTTTTATAGAGGCTTCATTACATAGGCATTAAATCATTGCTTAAAACATGGCCACTGGTGATTGATTCAACCTCCGGCCCCTCTGGCCTCCCTCGAAATTGGTTGGAATTTAACCAATCAACCCCCACACCCCCTACCTTCTCTAGATTTTGAAAAGTCATCTCATTAACATAAACTCAGTTGTGGTTGATAGGGGCTTTATGAATTAAAAAGATATCCATTTCATCTTTATGGTTCTGGAGCTTTTTAGGAACTGAGAATAAGAGATCAAATATCATAAAAAGAAGATACTTCCATAACTCTTATCTTCCAGTAAATTCTAAGGGTCTTGGGAGCTGTAAGCTGAGGACTTGACGTAAAAATATAAGTGAAATATATTTTCGTCATCAGGGGCACCTGGGTGGCTCAGCCATTTAGCGTCTGCCTTCGGCTCAGGTCATGATCCCAGGGTCCTGGAATCGAGCCCCGCATCAGGTTCCTTGCTCGGCAGGGAAGCCTGCTTCTCCCTCTCCCATTCCCCCTGCTTGTGTTCCCTCTCGCTGTCTCTCTCTCTCTGTCAAAAAATAAATAAAAATCTTTAAAATAAATTAAATATATATATTTTGGTCATCTGATATATTTCTTATAAATCACAATATCTGAGGAAGGCAATACTGTAGAGAGCTAAGGACAGCCCCTGGCCAACAATCAAGTAGGAAGTTAGGCCTTCAGACCAAAAAACCAAAAGGAATTGCATCCTGCAACAGCCATATAAGTAGTCTTGGAAGCAGATCCTCAGTAGACATATTGAAAGAAAAATGGAATGAATGAAATAATTCATTATTTTCTGATAACTTCCACGATTCTTTTAACTGTATTTTCTCTGGATAATTTTACCCAAAGGACATACATTCTATTGCATAACACAGTAGTGCTCATTTAAGTATTAGAATGACAACTTTTGCAAAACTGCCACCTTCTCTCAGCTCTCTCCCTGATGAAATAAAGAAATGCACAATACTTTTCTTATGATTTTACTAAGTGTGAAAAGGATACATTTCATAAAAGCAGTAGATAAGTTATAAAATATGCTCTCACATTTGCCTCTGATGCTGAAGGGTTTTTGGTATACTTATGTAGAGGAGGGACAGTAATATTTTTAAAATATATAAAATTTTCCTTATTGTTGTACAACAAATTTATAATCTTGATTTGCTATCCTCTTAGATTGTAGTGACCTAGAATTACTAGAAAATAACTTTGAAATGTGTTTTCATCATTATGATTTTATGTTGTTTTTAAATTCTATCTCAGATCACCTGATGTTTTGATTCATGGTTTGAATATCTTTAAGCAGAACTGTGTTTGCTCAGAAAAACTTTTTGGATAAAGTTTTCAGGGGACATATTTGTTTTCCTACTGACTGACAATCCATGTTATAGTTTCTTTTTTTTTTTTTTTAAGATTTTATTTATTTATTTGAGAGAGAGAGCACAGAGGGGGGAGAGGGAGAAGCAGACTCCCTGCCAAGCAGAGAGCCCGATGCGGGACTCGATCCCAGGACTCCAGGATCATGACCTGAGCCGAAGGCAGTCGCTCAACCAACTGAGCCACCCAGGCGCCCTCCATGTTATAGTTTCTCAGGGCATTTTTCTTCGTCTCAATCCCCAGCTGCCAATCAGTGAGGAAATCAATACAAATAGTTAGACTATCAGTGTTCAGTAAAAATCAGATACACTTCATTTATTGAATGTCTATTGCATTCTGAAACTAGTATTTCATGATTGTTCTATTGCGAGTTACAGAAAAACTTAAAATCAAAAACGAAAGTGAAATTCACTTTGGAAATAAGCTACAAAATAATTTTTAAACACAAAATTGATGTTGAGAAATTTAGAAACAAAGACTTTTGTAACTAACGGTATTATTCTTACCCATTTATACAATGAAAAATATCTTTAAGTTAAGCTGTGGGCTCTGATTTAGTAAATTTTTAATTGTAAGTTGCTTTGTATTATTTATTTTAAAAATAGTTTATTTGGATGTAACTATAGTAAAAGAGAGTTTTTACTGGGCCTAGAAGTATTCTATTCCCAAATTTCTCCTTACACAAAACTTATTTATGTTATACAATCGTTTCAAAAATCAAGTTTAAAGCACTAACTCATTATTTTAAGTTTTCATTTTCCTAAGGGAAAGACATTATTTTACTTGTGAAATATTTTTTTGCTTATCAGTATTTGATTTAAAAAATAAAATTTAATATTCATTAATTTTAGAATCTGATTCTAAATTCTTAGCCTTAAGCATCTTGTCTAAATATCATGTAATGTTTGAACACCTTCAGTATCTCCAACAAATATTCATTTTTATTAAAGACCTCAGAGACTGGTATGCTAGGTAATCTACAGTATGAGGCAGTTCAATCATGTTTGGATAATTCTGTTGGCAAAAGATGACTTTTTATAGTCTTTTGTAGCTTTCCCCCACCATTAATTCTTTTTTTTTTTTTTTTTAAGATTTTTATTTTCATTTGACAGAGAGAGCCAGAAACCACAAGCAGGAGAAACGAGCAGGGAGCCCAATGTGGCTTCCCCACCTAGCAGGGAGCCTGACGTGGGGCTTGATCCCAGAACCATGAGAAAGCCAAAGGCAGATGTTTAACTGACTGAGCCACCCAGCCCCGCCACCCCCATTAATTCTTATTCTGTCCTATGAATTCTTACATGGAAATGAAGAAAGTACCTTCCATATGCTAGTCTTTGGTATAAATGCTGTATTACAAAAAGTCTCCAGTTTAACTTTCCCCACTTTTTTGAGCTATGTTTTGTAGCTTTTAGTTTTCATTTTATCCTATATTCATTTTCATTTGTATTTTTATAATATTTTAGAAATGTGTTTACTAGAATGGAGTGCAGTTTTCTAAGTCAAGGAAACTTACAATTGTGTGATTATGTATGCCTTAAATCTCCCTGAACTACCTGAAATTCTGTGCAAAATATTATTTTCATGAACGTATTTTCTGAGGATGAAGTGCCATAATTTTCATCAGACTCCAGAAACAGTGGAACCCCCTCAACGTCTAATTTGTAAGACAGTAATCACTACCTCTTAAATACCCTACTAGCCAAAAAAAAAAAAAAAAAAAAAAAGACAATTGTGAACCTGTGTGCTTTCCTGGATTTTACATTAATAAGAAAACATGAATTTGTTTAAAGAAAAGTAGACTAAAATTACATGTATGTGTACAGCCAATCCCTGTTATTGGCAGATTCTGTATTTGCCTATTCACCTGCTGGCTAAAATGTACTTGTCACCCCAAATCAGTACTCATGTGCTTTCACTATATGTCATTCATGAACAGGTGCATACCAGTGAAAATTTGCATCGCCCAATTGCAAGTTCCCGGCTGAATAAGGTGAACAAGGTGAGGCTCTGCCTTCTTATTTCAGCTCTCATACTGTAAACAAGTATCCTTTTCATGGTCTACATAATGTCACATTTCCACATTGGTGTTTTTTTGTTGGTGATTTAACTTTTTCAAATGACCCCCTAAGCATAGTACTGAAGTGCTATCTGGTGTTCTTAATCAAAAGAAGTTTGCTTTGGGTCTTACGGAGAAAATATTTGTTAGATTAGCTTTATTCAGGCATGTGTTATACTGTTGTTGGCGTGATTTTAATGTTAAAAGGTCAGTAATATATCATTATATATAATAATAGTCAATGATAATATAAGTTGTCTTTAAACAGAAACACACATAAAACGAGGTTATATATATTGATCAGTTGGTGGAAGTGTGACCAGAAGCTCACAAGAATCTGTATTTTATCTAGGAGCAGTGGTTTAATAGTCACTAATTTAGTGTTTCCAGCAACTTTATAGAACATGCCTACTGACTACCATGAGTAACTAGAATCAACTGTATACATACGTATATATTAAATGAAATAATCTTAAACATTTATCACACATCATTTTATCTCTATTTCAGTGATTGCTGTTTTGGAACTAACTACAAAACTTTGATATTATTCTATTAAATTTAAGTCCATTCTTTTAATCTATCAAAAACTTTTTAGAACAGAGTTGTGTTTGTGTATATTTATCCAACTGATTGAAAATTTGTTTAGTGTTGTGACCATATTTTCTGGTAATGTCTAAAATTACATCATTTATCTGAATGACAAATCATTTAGTTAAATATTTATTGAAGTTCTGTTTCAAAGTATTTTGTCATTTACCTTTGAAGTTAAAAAAGATAAAGCCAAGAGTTCTATCAGAGAATTTGCAGTCAAATTGAATGAACTGGGCAGGATGAGAGGCAATTGTTGTTTAATGGAACAAGACTCCACATTTTGTAGTCGGAGACTGATGTTCAAGTGCCGGTTTTATAACTTACCAAATGCATGATTTTGGTCAAATCAATTTGCTTGTGGGCTTTAATAACAATTATATCTAACACAGTTATAGTCAGGATTAAATGAGCTCATATAGGGGGAAACTTTGTAAAGTAGTAGCAAAATTTGCAATTGCTTTTAAAAAGGTAAGTTTACAAGTATCTTTATTAAAAAGCATGAGTGTTTTAAGATAAATATGTAATTTTGTTTCAATATCAAATGACTTTTCTGCTTAGATAATTATGGATGGATAAATATATGATGTCTTTATTGGTAGAGATAACATAGGAGGTATAACTTTGGTAAAGTAAAATGATCAGCTTTATTTTGTGCACAGACAGTTCAATTTTTCTATAAAGGATAAGAAAGTAATAGAAAAGTTAAAAAGAGCCTCATTTTGAACATTATGGATGTTATATGAGCCTTCGTTAATAATTCTGTAGCCTCAAGAGAGAGATTATAGATTTTTAAGTTGAGTTATATGGAGATAAATCTAAGAACTATGTAGCGTGGACTGAAATGGGAAGATGTTGAAGGAGGAGAGAACAACTGTATATTAGTTCAAGGATGAAGTAACTTTAGGTTGAATTAAGATGGTGGAAGCCTGAATGAAAATGAAATTTAAAAACAGACAAGATTTTTGTTTTAAAATTTTCTTTATTTGATTTTCAAGTTATAGAAATAATGTGTGCATATTTTAACAATTGAAATACAATACAAAAAATATAAATGTGAAACATCATTTTTCTTCCTCTTTTTTCCAGTATGCACACACACATACACACAAAGCTCTCTTGTGTCCTGGAGTTAATTGATTTTTAATCCCCCTAGTGTGTATCTTTACACTGTGTTATCTCTATTCGAGTAAAAATATGCAAGCATGTGTGTCCATATGTTGAGAATTATTTGCTTTATTCCAAATGAGAATCATACTATATGCATTGGTGTTTTAGATAATTTTTTTAAAACTTGGCAATTAATTTGATGATTGATGATGATTTAAGAGAGAAAAAGAAATAAGATAAATTTCCAGCACAGGTAATTAAACAATAGATCCTTACAAGGAATAGGAAAAATGGGAGAAAAAAGTACTTTTTCTTAGAAAGAGGTAAACAACTAAAGTATCATTTTATTATTTTATACTGAAATAGGTTATTCAATTAATCCAATGGATAAATTAAGAATAGTATCTTCATATTTGTGTCTTCATAAAAAGTAGTCCAATAAGGTTCTTCTTTCCCATCAACCTTCTTCATTTATTTCATTTATTCAACATTTATTTAGCACTTGGTATATGAAAGATAAGTTCTTTGTTTTCTTTGCCTTAATAGGGCTTGCATTGTCTTGGTGAGACACAGAAAATGTACAAATAAACAGTCAAACAGAAAACAAATAGAAAAATAATTTTCAAAGGTAACTGATACCAACATTATTAAACAGGGAGATATAAAACAGAGAATGGAAGAAAATAGGAGAGGTGACATTTGTGTTCAGATCCAAGTGATTTAATGAGAGCCAGTCTTTCCTTATACATGCCTTTGAATTGCTTTTTCTTTACTATACTCACACAGACACACTCTTACACACATGCATATGTTATATGTCATATATGTAATTCTAATATGTGCATGAATGTGTATATACACCTGAGCTGCTGTAAACAAATTATCACAAACTTGGTGATTTAGAAAAATGGGAAATTAATCTCTGAGAGTTCTGGAGGCCAAACTGTGGCAGGGCCATGTCCTTTCTCTCTGAGGGTTCTGTGCAGGAGAATCCATTTCTTGCCTCTCAGCTTCTGATGGTTCCAGGTGTTACTTGACTTGAAACTTCATCACTGCTTTCTCTGCCTCTGTAGCTGCATTACCTTCTACTCTTATCTATCAAATCTCCCCCTGCATCATGGTTATAAGAACATATGTCATTGGATTTAGGGCATATCTGGATAATCAATTCCTTCCAAAATCCTTGATGAATCACATATTTTGCCATATAAGGTAATAATCACTCTTTATCATATAAGATAATATTGACAGGTTCTGTGAATTAGGATGTGGGCATATATTTTTGGTGGCCATCCAACAGCCCACTACAGTACAGTTTATACACTATTTAATATACCATTATTGTATATACATTCCAGTCTTCCAATCATTTGTGAGAAATTTTTCCTTTTTTTTTTCTGATTCTATAGTGACGATCACAAAATGGGTGCTTATTAAATAGGCATTTGATTAGTCAAACGTACTGTTAAAAGATCAATGGCATGTTTGAGGAAATGTGAGAATGACAAGAAGAAAAAATATGGAAGTAGTAGTTGAGCCAGCATTAGATCTGAGCTGAAGTTTACGCTGAAAAATCTCTCATTCACTTGGGAGCCTGATAGCAGTGATCATTATCATTTTTATTTGTGAAAACATCATGTATTTATTTCTTCTCTTGCATATTTTGTCTTACAGTTATTCCTATCTCCTATAGTTCATAAAATATTTTATAGTTTCCTCCTCTTAATTTATATTAAAATTGTAAAATGAACGGTTAACAGGATAAACTCCTAGGGAGCATCAAGGATATCAGTCTGTATTATGAGCCTTCATTCTCCATAATTTAAAAAAATGGTTTAATAAAATTCAGCAGCTACATAACAGATGTTTCATATGTTCTATGAATAAATAAATGGGTGAATTAGTGAATTAAAGTTGCTAGATGCTAATTCCTGGCCAGTATAATAAGAGGGACAGAAGAGCCCAACATTGAGGAGGGCAAGGCATCTTAGCCTAGTGGTTCTGTTTTTCTTTCCAAAAAAATTTAGTAAGAATTATATTCAGTAAAAAAAGTGAGAACATTTTTATCCTAGATTATGCTGCCTTTTAAGCAATGAACTACATAATGATTATGGCTATGACTTAAGACATGTTAACTCATTTGAAATCAAACTTTTTTTTGGTCTAAATTACATGATAGCTATTTTAATTCGAATTTCTGTTGGATATTGACAAGGTGTTTATTCAAAACCTATCTTTTTTACTTAAAATGGAAAAAAAATACTGATTTTTAATTTGTTATGTTTGTAATTTAATTATCATTCAGCTACTGATTGGGGGCTTATGTGAAGTTAATAATAAAACTAATTTCTGGGAATATATGAAAATGATGGGGAGTAACTAAGAAAGGTAAGGGAACTTAAGAAATTGTGATTTTTGGTTTATTTCCAAGAATCTGTAGTCCATAGGGTGATAAACGCTCTGCTTATTAAAAATATTTAGACCAATTTTAGCTGGAGTTGAGGTGTCAAGGTTAATTGGAGTATTTGTTGAAGTTATAATGAATGTTGCTTATAAGACTGAGGATTGCAACAGGCTTATATGGAATTCTTTTGGCTCCTAGGCATTATTACATTTCAGTGGTGTTATTTAAAAAAAAAAAAGAGTGGGGAGAGAAACTTATACATTTTTAACATTTTCATCAGAATTGTTCTAAACTATGTAACACATATGTCACAGAATCATGAAGGGAACTAACATTTCTGATGGGATATGAATCATATCACACAATATCTTTATTTCAAATACTCATAATTAGGATAACAGTAGAAGGAAGTAGATATGACAGATATTTCTAAAAGCTCTGCTTTAAAATTTATGAATCTCATTTGGATGCAGATATCTAGTCAATCATGCATCTCGGGTTTCTCTGCTCTTGCTAACAGAGAGGTGAGACAATTATAATTATGTGTCATATTCCATACAGTCATTGCAATACAAAAGTTACATACGCCATAATGAAAGTTAATATTTCCAAGTATTGTCCAAGGCATAAAAATGTTTACGATATAGTGGTTTATTAATATATACCTCATTTTTGCCATAAGAGCATACACTGACTACATGATAATTAGTTATCAAAATGGGCACAATAGCAACACCGAGAAGAAAACAACTAAGGAAAATTGTTGACAGTTATGTCCATACAAAAACCAAATATTTATAGCAGCATCAATCATTAATAGCCCAAAGGTGGAAACAACCTGAATGTCCATCAGTTGATGAATGGATAAAAATGGCATATATCTATACAATAGAATATTTTTCAACTACAAAAAGGAATGAAGTACTGATACATGGTACAACATGGGTGAGCCTTGAAAACCTTGTTCTAAGTGAAAGAAACCAGTCATAAAATACCACATATTATTCCACTCAAATGAAATATCCAGAATAGGAAATCTATAGAGACAGAAAGTTAACGTAGTGATTGCTTATGGCTGGCGAGATGGGATGGGAGAATAGTGGGTGATAGCTTAAGACCACAGGGGGGTTTTTTTTTTTTTTTTTTTGTTTTGTTTTTTTGAGGTGATGAGAACGTTCTTAAATTGACTGTGGTTATGGTTGCACATATCTGTAAAATACTAATAACCATTAATTGTATGCTTTTAATTGGTGAATTGTAGGGAATATGAATTCTATCTAAATAAAGCTGCTAAAAGGAAAAGTAGTATAGACAGTACCCCTATGTCCCATACTGAGTTTCCCTTTTATTAACATCTTACATGTACACAGTACATCTGTTAAAATTAATGAACATATATTGATGTATTATTATTACTAGTGTCCATATTTATTCCAATTTTACTATTTTTTTAAAGTATCCTTTTTCCCTTCCAGGATCCCATCCATGATTCCACATTACCTTTAGTAGTCTTATCTCCTTCGATTCTTATTGGTTTTGACAGTATTTTAGACTTTTCTTATTTTGATGACCTGGAATTCTGGTCAAATATTTTATAGGTTGTCAGTCGTTGGAAATTGTTTGATGCTTTTCTCACTGAGATAATGTGTTTTTAGAGGAGCATCATAAAAGTAAAATGCCATTCTCATTACATTAGTCGACAGTACATACTAGCAATATGACTTATCACTGTCGATGTTAATAATCACCTGGCTTGAGGTAATGTTTGTCAGTTTTCTCCACCATAAAGTTACTATTTTTTACCCCTTTCTTTTTTACTTTTGAAAGGAAATCACTGTGCATACCCCACACTTAATGAATAGAAGTTATGAGCCACTTGTTAAGGGTGAAGTATCTCCATACATTATTTGGGATTATTTTGCATGAGAGATTTAATCATTTATTTAATCTATTTATATTAGAATGGACTCATGGATATTTATTTTATACTTTATGATTTCATACTACTGTCTTTATTTTGTTGCTGAATTATTACAAATTTTTCAGTGGGAGCTCTTTTAGTTTATTCTAGTGTCCCTTTTACACACCCCCATCATTGAGGTTTTCTTTTTATAATTCACCCCCCCCCCAGAAATTTCATCTTTTCTGTCAATACAAGATGGTCTATGCTCATTTTGTGTATTTCCTGCCCCAGTCAGAGAATCAGTCATTTCTTCAGTGGTTTATTTTATTGGAAAATCATATTAGAATCCAAGATCTGGGTATTTAGGTATACTTGCTGCTCTGGGATATTTTTACACCTAGGTTCTTTTAGCTGACAGGAGATCCATGCGTGTAGCACATATTTATAAATTTTTCTATGTATAACCATCTGTATACTAAATGAAACCTGATCTAATACTGATCTATCCAACTCTAATCCATTACCACACAGATCATTCTATTTTCTTCCTCTTGTTTACCTGTAGCTGCCTACTCCAACCATGAGGAACCTGGATTTAATACTCTGCCTTCCATTTACTTAATGGAAATAAGTGTTCAGTTACAGTGTACTTGTAAAATGGTTTCAGAATTGTTAGTTATTTTTTCCAGTTGTATTGAGATGTAATTGACATATAACATTGTGTAAGTTTAAGTTACACAACAATCATTTTTATATGTATATATTATAAAAAGATTATGAAAATAAGATTAGTTAATGCATTCACTACCTCACATACATTTTTTTTTCTGTGTAGTGAGAACTTTAAAAAACTGCTCTCTTAGCAACTTTCAAATATATTCCCTGCCATACCACTGTGAAAAACTACTCCATCAGCTAGAATATAGTATTTATGTGCAGCTTCTTTTGCCTTTAGTTTTACAGAATCTACTTATTTTCAAAGTAACTTAGGATAGCCCATTATTCCCTCCTCCTTTTGTGCTGTTGTTTTATACATTTGTGATACATTTATATTTTTTATCACATTCTGTATTCTACCTAGGGAATCCCTGATCTCCTAAATGCTTTCTTTCTTTTTATTTTTTAAAAATAATTATTTATTTATTTTAGAGAAAGAGGGACAGAGTGAGCATGAGCAGGGGGAGGGTCAGAGGGAGAAGGAGAGAGAGAGAATCTTAAGCAGTCTCCCTGCTGAGTGCAGAGCCGGATGCTCCAGATCACACAACCCCAAGATCATGACCTGAGCCGAAATCAAAAGTTGGTCACTCAACCGACCAAGCCACCCAGGTGCCCCTAAATACTTTCTTTAAAAATATATATATATATGTATATGTGTGTGTGTGTGTATATATATATATATGTATATATACAAATATATATATTTGTAATATGTATGTAAAATATGTATCACATTTACATAAAATATGCATATATATAAAAGTTTACTTTTTGTGTTCTAGAATTCTATGAATTTTGACCAATGCTTAATATGGTATCATACAAAATAGTTTCACTGCCCTAAAATAGTTTTTATGGTTCATTTTTGCCTTCCCCAGCCCTGTGGCAATCACTGCTCTGTTTATTGTCTCTCTCGTTTTGCCTTTCTTAGAATGAAATATAATTGGAATCATACATTATATTGCTTTATGAGACTAGCTTCTTTCATGTATAAATAAGAAATTAAGATTTATCTATGTATTTTCATGGCTTGCTAGCTCATTTTATCACTGGATAATTCCATTGTATACATAAACTGCAGTTTATTTCCCTATGGAAGAACATATTCATTGCTTCCATTTTTTGGTGATTATGAATAAAGTTTCTATATACATTCATGTGCCAATTTTGTGTATGTGTTTGGGCATACATTTTCAAATTAGTGTGTAAATTCCTAGCAGTGCAAGAATTTAAGTAGATATAAGTAGATGTTTAATTTTGTAAGAAACTGCCAAATTGCTATCCAAAGTGCTGTATCAATTTTTATTCCCACCAGCAACTAATGAGAGTTCCTGTTGTACCCTATCATTAGTACATATATCATAGTACATTTATTTCTTGTTTAAATTGTAGCCATTGTAAAGTATGTATCGGAAATTAAAACAATTTTTTTCCAATTCCTAAGGACAAATTATGTTAAGCATCTTTGCATATGCTTTTTTGCCCTCTGTGTCTTTTTTAGGTATCTATTTAGATATTTGCCCATTTTAATTGGATTTTTTTTCTAAATATTTAAGATTTTTTTGTGGTATATTTTTTATTTTTTTAATTTAAATTCATTTAGCCTACATTTAGTACATCATTTGTTTTAGAGGTGGTGTTCAATAATTCATAATTCACTAGGTGTATATAACACCCAGTGCTCATCACATCAAGAGCTTTCCTTAATGCCCATCTCCCAATTACCCCATTCTCCCACCCACCTCCCCTCCAGCAACCATCAGTTTGTTTTCTATATTTAAGAGTCTCTCATGGTTTTTCTCCCTTTATAATGACTTCCCATTCCGTTTTCCCCACCTTCCCCTTGATCCTCTGAACTGTTTCTTATATTCCACATATGAGTGAAACTATATGATAATTGTCTTTCTCTGATTGATTTATTTTGCTCAGCCTAATACCCTCCAGCTCCATCCACATCGATGTAAATGGTAAGTATTCATCCTTTCTGATGGTTGAGTAATATTCCATTGTATATGTATATACCCATCTTTATCCATTCATCTGTTGAAGGACATCTTGGCTCTTTCCATAGTTTGGCTATTGTGGACTTTGCTGCTATTAACATTGGATGCTGGCACCCCTTTGGATCACTACATTTGTATCTTTGGGGTAAATCCCTAGGATTGCAACTTCTGGGTTGTAGAATAGTTCTATTTTTAACTTTTTGAGGAGCCTCCGTACTGTTTTCCAGAGTGGCTGCACCCATTTGCATTCCCACCAACAGTGTAAGAGCATTCCCCTTTCTCTGCATCCTCACCAACATTTGTTGTTTCATGACTTGTTAATTTTAGCCATTCTGACTGGTGTGAGGTGGTATCTCACTGTGGTTTTGATTTGGATTTCCCTGATGCCAAGTGATGCGGAACATTTTTTCATGGGTCT
The DNA here is from genome assembly GCF_011800145.1 of Mirounga leonina. Taxonomy (NCBI): domain Eukaryota; kingdom Metazoa; phylum Chordata; class Mammalia; order Carnivora; family Phocidae; genus Mirounga; species Mirounga leonina. The sequence continues at coordinate 47,402,078 of NW_023270316.1, forward strand.
CTTGGCCATTCAGATGTCTTCTTTGGAGAAATGTCTGTTCATGTCTTCTACCCATTACTTGATTGTATTATTTGTTTTTTGGGTGTTGAGTTTGATAAGTTCTTTATAGATCTTGGATACTAGCCCTTTATCTGATACATCATTTGCTAATATCTTCTCCCATTCCATAGGTTGCCTTTTAGTTTTGTTGACTGTCTCCTTTGTTGTGCAAAAGCTTTTTTATCCACATGAAGTCCCAATAGTTCATTTGCTTTTGTTTCTCTTGCCTCTGGAGATGTGTCTAGCAAGAAGTTCATGCAGCTGAGATCAAAAAGGTTGCTACCTGTGTTCTCTAGGATTTTGATGGATTCCTGTCTCACATTTAGATCTTTCATCCATTTTGAGTTTATTTTTGTTATAGTGTAAGAAAGTGGCCTAGTTTCATTCCTCGGCATGTGGCTGTCCAGTTTTCCCAACACCATTTGTTGAGGAGACGGTCTTCCATTGGATATTCTTTACTGCTTTGTCATATATTAGTTGGTCATAGAATTGAGGGTCCATTTCTGGGTTCTCTATTCTCTTCCTTTGATCTATGTGTCTGTTTTTGTGCCAGTACTATACTGCTTGATGATTACAGCTTTGTAATAGAGCTTGAAGTCTGGCATTGTGATGCCACCAGCTTTGGTTTTCTTTTTCAACATTCCTCTGGCTATTCAGGGTCTTTTCTGGTACCATACAAATTTTAGGATTATTAGTTCCAGCTCTGTGAGAAATGTTGATTGTATTTTGATAGGGATTGCATTGAATGTGTAGATTATTCTGGGTAGCATAGATATTTTAACAATATTTGTTCTTCCAATCCATGAGAATGGAATGTTTTTCCAATTCTTTGTGTTTTCCTCAATTTATTTTGTAAGTGTTCTGTAGTTTTTAGAGTACAGATCCTTTATCTCTGGTTAAGTTTATTTCTAGGTATCTTATGGCTTTTGTTTTATTCCTGGGTATCTTATGGCAATTGTAAATAGGATTGATTCCTTAATTTCTCTTTCTTCTGTCTCATTGTTAGTGTATAGAAATGCAACTGATTTCTGTGCATTGACTTTATATCCTGACACATTGCTGAATTCTTGTATGAGTTCTAGCAATTTTGGGATGGAGTCTTTTGGGTTTTCCACATAGAGTATCATGTCATCTGTGAAGAGTGAGAGTTTGATTTCTTCTTTGACAATTTGAATGCCTTTTATTTCTTTTTGTTGTTTGATTGCTGAGGCTAAGACTTCTAGTACTATGTTGAATAATAATGATGAGAGTGGGCATCCCCGTCATGTTCCTGACCTTTTTTCCCCATTGAGGGGACCAGTTTTTCCCCATTGAGAATGGTATTTGCTGCGGGCTTTCTGTAAATGGGTTTTATGATATTGAGGTATATTCCCTCTATCCCTACACTAGAAAGTTTTAATCAAGAAAGCATGCTGTATTTTGTTAAATGCTTTTTCTGCATCAATTGAGAGGATTATATGGTTCTTGTTCTTTCTTTTATTAATGTGATGTATCACGTTGATTGATTTTCAAATATTAAACCACCTTGCTGCCCAGCAATAAATCCCACTTGATTGCAGTGAATCTTTTTAATGTACTGTTGGATCCTATTGGCTAGTATCTTGGTGAGAATTTTGGCATCCATGTTCATCAGGGATATTGGTCTGTAATTCTCCTTTTTGGTGGGATCTTTGTCTGGGTTTAGGATTAAGGAAATGTTGGCTTCATAGAACAAGTTTTCAAGTTTTCCTTCCCTTTCTGTTTTTTGAAACAGCTTCAAAAGAATAGATATTAGTTCTTCCTTAAATGTTTGGTAGAATTCCTCTGGTAAGCCATCCAGCCCTGAACTCTTGTTTGTTGGGAGATTTTTGATTACTGCTTCAATTTTCTTGCTGGTTATGGCTCTGTTCAGGTTTTCTATTTCTTCTTGTTTCAGTTTTGGTAGTTTATAAGTTTCCAGCAATGCATCCATTTCTTCCAGATTGCCTAATTTGTTGGCATACAGTTGCTCATAATATGTTCTTAAAATTGTTTGTACTTCTGTGTTGTTGGTCCTGATCTCTCCTCTTCATTAGTGATTTTATTAATTTGGGTCCTTTCTCTTTTTGATAAGTCTGGCTAGGGGTTTATCAATCTGATTAATTCTTTCAAAGAACCAGCTTCTAGTTTCACTGATCTGTTCTACTGTTTTTATGATTTCTATTTCATTGATTTCTGCTCTAATCTTTATTATTTCTCTTCTCCTGTTTAGGCTTTATTTTCTGTTCTTTTTCTACAGCTCCTTTAGTTGTAAGGTTAATTTGTGTATTTGAGACTTTTCTAATTTTTTTGAGAAAGGCTTGTACTGCTATGTACTTCCCTCTTAGGACCACTTTTTTGTATCAAAGGTTTTGAACAGTTGTGTTTTCATTCTCATTTGTTTCCAGATTTTTAAAAATTCTTCTTTAAGTTCCTGGTTGATGCATTCATTCTTTAATAGGATGCTCTCTAACCTCCAAGTGTTTGAGTTCCTTCCAAATCTCCTCTTGTTATTAAGTTCAAGTTTCAAAGCATTGTGATCTGAGAATATGCAGGGAATAATCCCAATCTTTTGGTATTGGTTGAGACCTGATTTGTGACCCAGTATGTGATCTATTCTGGAGAAAGTTCCATGTGCACTTGATTAGAATGTTTATTCTGTTGCTTTAGGATGGAATGCACTGTATAAATCTGTGGGGTCCATCTGGTCCAGTGTCATTCAAAGCCCTTGTTTCCTTGTTGATCTTCTGCTTAGATGATCTGTCCACTGCTGAGAGTGGGGTGTTGAAAGTCTCCTATGATTATTATTATCAATGTGTTTCTTTAATTTGGTTATTAATTGGTTTATATACTTGGCTGCTTCCCAAGTTAGAAGCATAAATATTTATAATTGTTAGATCTTCTTGTTGGATAGACACTTTAAGTATGATATAGTGTCCCTCTTTATCCCTTATTACAGTCTTTGGTTTAAAATCTAATTTATCTGATATGAGGATTTCTACCCCAGCTTTCTTTTGATGTCCATTAGCATGATAAATGATTTTCCACCCCCTCACTTTCAATTTGGAGGTGTCTTTAGGTCTAACATGAGTCTCTTTTAGACAGCATATGGATGGGTATTGCTTTTTTATCCAGTCTGATACACTGTGTCTTTTGATGGGAGCATTTAATACAGTTACATTCAGAGAAACTGTTGAAAGATATGAATTTAGTACCATTGTATTACCTGTAAAGTCCCTGTTTCTGTAGATTGTCTCTTTCTTTCTGGTCTATGTTACTTTGGGCTCTCTCTTTTGCTGACAGGATCCCCTTTAATATTTCTTCCAGGGCTAGTTTAGTGATTACAGATTCTTTTAGTTTCTGTTTGTCCTGGAAGCTCTTTATCTCTCCTTCCATTCTGAATGATAGCTTTGCTGAATAAAGTATTCTTGACTGCATGTTTTTTCTCATTTAGTACCCTGAATATATCATGCCAGCCCTTTCTGGCCTGCCAGGTCTGTGTGGATAGGTCTGCTGCCTGTCTAATGTTTCTACCATTGTAGGTCAAGGACCTCTTGTTTTGAGGCGCTTTCAGGACTTTATCTCTGAAATTTGCAAACTTCACTATTATATGTTGGGGTATTGGTTGATTTTTATTGATTTTTGAGGGGAGGGTTCTCTCTACCTCTTGGACCTGAATGCCTGTTTCCTTCCCCAGATTAGGGAAGGTCTCAGCTGTGATTTGCTCAAATATACCTTCTGTCCTCCTCTCTCTTTCTTCTTCGTCTAGGCCCCAATAATTCTAATACTGTTTTGCTTTATGGTATTGCTGATTTCTTGAAGCCTCCCTTCATGGTCCATTAGTTGTTTTTGTTTTCCTCAGCTCCCTTCCTTTCCATCATGTCTTCTGTGTCGCTGACTCTCTCTTCTGCTTCATTTACCCTAGTGTTAAATCATCCATTTTAGACTGCATTTCAGTTAAAGCTTTTTTAATTTCGGCCTGATTAGACTTTATTTCTGCACTAAGAGATTCTCTAGTGTCCTTTATGCTTTTTTCAAGCCCAGCTAGTGGCTTTATAATTGTTATTCTGAATTCCAGCTCTAACATATTACTTATATCCATACCGATTACATCTGTGGCAGAGAGTATTACCTCTGGTTCTTTCCTTTGTTGTGAATTCCTCCTTCTAGTCATTTTGCCCAGAGAAAAATGGATGAATGAGAGAAGAAAATCAAAAATATCAACCATGACCCAAATGAAATACATGCTAGACAAATCTGTCAGAAACAAGAAAAGAAAAGAAAAAAGGGGGGGGGGTGGGGAGAGAATATAATCTCCCAGGTGAACAAAATAGAGTACCCACTTGGTCCTGGGTATTGGCCTGTTTGTTAGGAGACACTAAATCCCAAAATTGTAAAGGAAGCAAAACTTATATATGCAAAAGTAAAATTGAATACAGTGAAAGGGAGCTAAAAATGAAGAATATATCTATAAAATATAAATGTAAAAATGAAAGTTAAAAAAAGACTTAAAAACAAAGAGTTGAGGGCGCCTGGGTGGCTCAGTTGGTTAAGCGACTGCCTTCGGCTCAGGTCATGATCCTGGAGTCCCGGGATCGAGTCCCACATCAGGCTCCCTGCTCAGCAGGGATTCTGCTTCTCCCTCTGACCCTCCTTCCTCTCAGGTGTTCTCTCTCTCTCATTCTCTCTGTCTCAAATAAATAAATAAAATCTTAAAAAAACCAAAACAAAACAAAAACAAACAAAAAAAAAGAGTTGATAAACTAGTTGAAAAGGAAAAAAAGAAAAAATGAGCATTTTAAACTGAGATAAAAGAATCATGAGAAAAAACCCCGAATTTTATACACTATTTTCCCTTAGTACTGGAGTTTCGCAGTTTTGTGTGCTTGATAAATTTGGTATCCCCCTGATGCTCTAGCTGGTCTTCTGGGGGAGGGGCTTGCTGCACTGAATCTCAGGTGTCTTTGTCTGGACGGAGTTGCACTGCCCCTTGCCAGGGGGCCAGGCTCAGTGTATGCTGCTTTGGTTTGTTCTATGTGGCTTTTGCTCCCTGAAGGCTTTCTGGCTGCTTTAGAGGATGAAGGTGAAAATGGCTGCACCCTGATCTCTAGCCCTGAGCTGAAAGACTGTGGCCCCCTCTCTTCAGTAAACCCCCAGGGAAAAGCAGTCTTCACTTTTGTGTGTGCCAAACGCTGCAGACTCTTGCAGTGCAGACCTACACTGCCCCCCCGGGGGAAGGTTGAGGGTGGCTGGTTTCTGCACTTTGCAGGGCCCCCGCACCTAGAAGGGATGAATGATGATGCTGAAGTTTGGGTTTATGGCAAATCCAGCTGAGAGCCCACCCCCTGGGCTCCTTGCTGAACATAGCCACTTTCCTACTCTGATGCTTGGAAACTCTGTGGGCTCAGGCACCTCCATTCTTTCTGTGACCACAGGGATCCTGAGACCATACTGTCCACCTAGGATTCTGCCCTGCTTTGCCACCTGAGCACTTTCAGGCAGGATGTCTCTCACTGGAGCACACTTCTAAAAGTTCTGGTTTTGCCCCCTGGGGCTATATCACTTTCTGGTAGCCAGCTTTCAGAGGCTCCCTCCCCCCACTGTTTATCTTCTGATATAGTCCCTCCAATTCACTTCGCCACACCTCCTACCTTGTAAAAAGTGGTCACTTTTCTCTTTGTAGAATTCCAGCAATTCTCTTCTTATATTTCAGGTTGAATTCATAGGTGTTCAAAATGATTTGGTAGTTATCTAGCTAAATTCAAGGGACCAGATTAAATGAGGTTCCCTACTCTTCTGCCATCTTTCCTCCTAGTCATTTTTTGGTTGTATATTTTATTTTATTTTATTTTTTTAAAGATTTTATTTATTTGACAGAGAGAGACACAGTGAGAGAGGGAACGCAAGCAGAGGGAGTGGGAGAGGGAGAAGCAGGCTCCCCGTGGAGCAGGGAGCCCAATGCGGGGCTTGATCCCAGGACCCTGGGATCATGACCTGAGCCAAAGGCAGATGCTTAGTGACTGAGCCACCCAGGTGCCCCTTGGTGGTATATTTTAGATACAAATCCTTCATCAGCTATGTATTTTGATAATATTTTCTCCAAGTCTTTATCTTTTTATTCTATTAATAATATCTTTCATAAAGACCATGTTTTTAATTTTAAGAAAGACTAATTTTTCTTCTATGGATATTGCTTTTGGTATTATATTTTTAAAACCCATCATAAAATCCAAGATCATGTAGATTTTCACCTAAGTTATCTTCTAGAAGTTTAATAGTTTTGTGTTTTTCATTTTGGTCTACGATCCATTCTGAGTCATTTTATATGTAATATATAAGATCTAGGTTAATATTTTTGCATATGGATGACCAATTGATATAGAACCATTGGTTGGAAAGATTATCCTTTATTGATTTGCCTTTGATCTTTGTCAAAGATTAGTTGACTATGTTTGTTAGGGTCTATTTCTGGGATCTAGCTTATATTCCATTAATCTATGTTATTCTTTTATCAATATTACACTCATTTCATTAATAAAGTCTTGTAGAAAGGTTGAACTAAGGTAGTATGAGTCCTGTAACTTTGTTCTTTTTCAATACTGGGCTGACTCTATAAAGGCTATAAGTCTTTTAATGAGTGATTGAAGACTCTCTATACATTTTTTTAATATAAAAAATTCATTGTCATTTTGTAATTTTCCACAGACCGGTTTTTTTGACATATTTTGTTAGATTTATACTTAAGTATTATATTTTGATGCAACTCTAAATGGTATTTATTTTTTTAAAAGATTATTTATTTGAGAGAGAGCATGTGAGCATGCTGGGGGGAGGGGCAGAGGAAGAGGGAGAAGCAGACTTCCCCACTGAGCAGGGACCCTGACATGGGGCTTGATCCCAGTCCCCTGGGATCATGACCTGAACCAAAGGCAACCACTTAATTGACTGAGCCACCTAGGGGGTCCCATAAATGGTAATTTTAAATATGAATTCCATCTGTTTATTGTTCCTATATGGGAAAACATTTGACATCTGTATATTATCAACCCTCTTACCTTGTACAACTTATGTTTTTTGGTAGATTTCCTTTTTTTTCTTCCTTTTTTTTTTTTTTTTTGTTCTATTCTTCTATTTGAAGAACAATGATTGCTCTTCAAATACTGAAGCAGCATTTCATATATGGAATAGAATCCCAGAATTCTACAATACTGGAATAAATCTCAATTGGCCAAGGTTAATAATTATTTTTATACATTGTATTCAATTTGTAAATATTTTGTTGAGGATGTTTATGAAAAATATCAGTGTGCAATTTTCTGATAAAATTTTTATATCATTTTATTATTAAAGTAATGTGTGGAATAAGAAGTATTCCCCCTATTTTTATATACTGGAAAATATTGTGAAGAATGGAATTCTTTCTTTCTTAAGTGATTGGGAGAATGTACCATTGAGATCATAATGGACTGTACTTTCATTTTTGGAATGTTATTAATTATTGATTCAATTTATTTAATAGATGTCATACTATTCAGGTCATCTTTTTCTTCAAATAAATTTGGTAGTTTTGCCTTTTTTTTTTTTTAAGATTTATTTATTTTAGAGAGCATGAGTGGGAGGGGAAGAGAGAGAGAGAATCTAAAGCAGACTCCATTCTGAGTGCAGAGCTCGATGCAAGGCTTGATATCAGGACCCTGAGATCATAATGAGAGTTGGAGGCTCAACTGACTATACCACCCAGGCACCCTGGTAGTTTTGCCTTTAAAATTATTGTCCCTTTTCATCTAACTTACCAAATTTACAGGTATCGAGTTGTTTGTAACATCGTTATCTTTTTAATATCTGTGAAATAAGCAACGTCTCTTACATTTCTGAAATTTATAATTTGTGTCTTCTCTCTTTCTTTGTTATCCTGCCTATAAATGCATTCATTTGGAAAGAAACAACTTTTGGTTTTGGTGATATTCTCCACTGTTTTCCTATTTTCAATTTCTTGATTTCTGATAATGTTTATGATCTCTTTCCTTCTGCTTGTTCAAGCCTTAATATGCTTTTCTTTCTCTAGGTTTCTAAAGTTAAACCTAGGTTATTGACGTTTAGATCTTTCCTCTTTCCTGATATATGCACTATGTCCTATAGATGTCCCTCTACATACTGCTATATTTCTGTTATTGATTTCTAATTTAATTCCATTATGGTCTGAGAACAAACTTTACATGATTTCTATTTTATTAAATTGTTAAAGTATGTTTTATGACTCAGAATATGGGTAATGTTGGTGAATGTTCCATGAGAAGAATATGTATTCTTTTGAAGTTGGATAAAATTTTCTTTGAATTTCAATTTGATCAAGTTGATTAATAGTCTGATTCAGGTCAACTTTAGGTCAATATCCTTATTGATTTATCAATATTTATCAATATTGATTTATCAATTATTAACATGGACCATGGAAGCCTTGTCGTAATAGTGGATTTATCTACTTCTCTGTTCATTTTCATTTAGTTTTGCCTCATATATATAGATTTACTTATTTTATTTTATTATTATTATTTTTAAAGATTTTATTTATTTTTTTGACAGAGAGAGACATAGCGAGAGCAAGAACACAAGCAGGGGGAGTGGGAGAGGGAGAAGCAGGGCTCCCACAGAGCAGGGAGCCCGAAGTGGGACTCGATCCCAGGACCCTGGGATCATGACCTGAGCCGAAGGCAGACGCTTAACGACTGAGCCACCCAGGCGCCCCAAGATTTACTTATTTTAGAGAGAGAGCACAAGCAAATGCTAGTGAGGGGAGGGACAGAAGGAGAAAAATCTCAAGCAGACTCCTTGCTGAGCTTAGAGATTGATGTTTTGCTCATGCTGCTTAATCTCACCACGCATGAACTGAGCTGAAATCACCAGACAGACACTTAACTGACACCCAGACACTCTACCTCATATATTTCAACATTCTATTTTTGGATGCATTCACATTTAGGATTGCTATACATTGTTGCATATTGATCTCTTACTTCTTTTTATATGTGATAATTTTTATTGATTTCAAGTCTGCTTTGTTTGAAAATAATATAGCTCTCCTCCAGCTTTGCCTTGATTAGTGCTAGCATGGTATATCTTTTTTCATTCCTTCACCTTTAAGATATTAGTCTTCCTATTCAAAGTGTTTTTCTTTTAGACACATATAGTTGCCTTTTTTAAATCCACTCTGCCCATCATTATATTTTAATTGGTGCATCTATAGCATTCATATTTAAAGTATTTCTGTAAAGCTCTTCTTCAACTTACAGTGGCATTACATCTGGATAAACCCATTATAAGTTGAAAATACTTTAAGGTGAAAATGCATTTAATGTACCTAATGTTCCAAACATCATAATTTAGCCTAGCCTACCTCATACATGCTCAGAACACTTACACTAGCCTATAGTTGGGCAAAATTGTCTCACACAAACCCTATTTTATAATAAAGTGTTGAATATCTCCTGTAATTTATTGAATACTGACAGTGAAAAACATGATTTATATGGACACATAAGGGTTGTAAGTGTATAAGTTATTTACCCTTGTGATTGTGTGGCTGACTGGGAGCTATAGTTCTCTACACTGCCCAATATCATGAGAGGGTATCATATCTCATATTGCCTGCCCAAGAAAAGATCAAAATTCAAAATATAGTTTGTAGTAAATGCATATCACTTTTGCATCAGTAGCTGGATTAATATCTACTATGTCTGGAACTGTTTTCTCTTTGTTGCCAGAGCTCCCTTTATCTTCCTCCTCCAAAAGAATATTTTATGTAAATCATCTTTTAGTGTATCAACTATACTTTAAATTGTTTGCTTTTTGTTTTAGAATTTACAGTGTTCATTTATGACAAATTTTAGTCTACTTTAAAATAAAACTATCTCACTTTAAGTTTAGTGCAGGTACCTTTCAACCTTCCTCCATCCTTGGTGACAATTGCTGTCATTCATCTCATTTATTTGTTATAATCATCCAATATATTGCTAGTATTATTACCTTGGATAATTATCCTTTAGATCAGTAAGGAATAAGAAGAAAATATTTTACTTTATCTTTTTATTTCTTGCTTGAAACTCTTCCTTTCTTTATATAGATCCATGTTTCTAACCTGTATTTTCCTTCTGCCTAAAGAAAATCATTTAACATTTCTTGCAGGGCAGATCTGCAGGTAATGAATTCCCTCAGCATTTGTTCTACCTAGATTGTCTTTCTCTTTCACCTTTTTTTAATGTTTTAAAACCAGATCATTGATTATTGTGTGACTAATCACTGAAATCCTTAGGATGAACTGGATGCTGCAACAGCTGCCCTCTTGGGTTTAGGTTTTGCTCCTTCCCGGAATACATGACTGAATCTGTGGCACACAATTTTTAGGTGCCTTTCCCACTCATCCCAGTGATAGTTCATCTTTTAGCCTTGGCACTCCATTTATACTTTCTCTTCTGTTTGGCAGGATAGCCACACTTGCCACAGGTCGACTTCTGAAAGTGGTATTAGAGTAAAGCAGCAGTACAACATGTGTGTCTTATTGTGAGCCTTTCCAAAGGGATGACGTCCCCTTTGTCATCTCATTTCTGCTGCTGAGACCAAAGAGCTCCTTCACTTCTGAAAGATAAATTTGCTGGATGTAGGAATCTAGTTTGGTAGGTTTTTTTTTTTTTTTTTCTTTCAAAACTTTTCAACTCTACTTTCTTCTTGCTTACATGGATTCTGATGAGTAGTCCACTGTAATTTATATCCTTGTTCCATTAGAGGTAAGATGCTTTGTCTACCTTTGTCTTCTTTCAAGATTGTTCTCATTATCCTAAGATCTTCTAAAGTTTCAATATGCTAAGTCTACATGTGGATTTTGGGGTATTTTTTAATATTTAATTTTTGTTTACTTAGCTTCTTGTGTAAGTATTTTGGTGTCTGTTATTAATTTTGCAAAGTTCTTGGCTATTATTACTTCAGATATTTCTTGTGCTTCATTATCTCCTTCTTCTATTGGCATTACACTTACATGCATATTGCAACTTTGAAATTGTCCCATGGTTCTTGTATTATAACTTGATAATAAGCTAAAAAGCCAATATGAAAATGGGAAACAGCTTTCAATACTTACTCCATAAGGGTGACTTATGAATGGCCAATAAGCACATAAAAAGATGTATATAACCTTATTATTCATTTGGGAAATGCAAATTATATCCCTAATTATATCCCATAAGGAATCCATTAAATAACTAAATTTTTAAAAAGTGACAATATCAAGGTAATGATGATTTTAAACAACTAGAACTCCATGTAATATTGCTGGGAACAGAAAATTGGACAGTTTTGGAAAATACAATGGCGATATTTTGTATGTTAAAGTTACTCTTTTTAAGATTCACAAATTCCACTCGTGGGTATTTATACAGTGGAAATTAACATATGTGTTGACACAAATATGTTCATATGGGTAATCATAGCAGGATTATTCATTAAAAACTAGAAACAAAATGTCCATTAATCAGTAAATCAATAATCAATAAAAATAATCACCAATAATAATACTAATGGATTTTGGTATATCCATATTATGGACTACTACTTAGAAGTAAAGAGACATGTAATATTAATACTCAAAATATAGGTGAATCACAAATTACTATGTTAATTGAAAGAAATCAAAAAGGCTATCTATGAATTGATTCTAATAAATTATGCTAATGAAAAATTGTAAAATAAAGCAGATTAATGGCTGTGTTTTGAGGTCAGATTGGATTGACTGCAATGTGGCAAGAGGACCTTTTTAGATCTGTGGAACTGTCCTAGGTCCTGATCGTGGTAATGGTTATTGCAATTGCATATAATTACCAAATTTATCAAACTATACACTTAAACTGGGTGAATTTGATTGTTTTACCTTAAAAATGGGTAAAAGAGAAATCTTGTCCATTATATTCCACAAATGGGTAGAGAGAAATCTTTTTTTAATTTCTTTGGAGACACATAATTTCCTCCTTTGGACAAGTAGAAACATTTATTTCCATTTACTGCAGCAGGTATCTTGTTTTACTTGGAGAATTTTGATTCAACACTGCAAAAATCCCTCATTTTGTGCTACTATTGACAATCTAGTTGCACCTACTTTTTGGCTTAGTACTTACTATTCAGTCAATTGACAGACTCTACCTTTGCCCAAACACTGGCAATTTTGGCCAGCATAACACTTTGTACTTTATTTGATTTAGAAATAACAACAACAACAATAAAAAAACCCCAAAAACCAAGAAACAAAAACTGCAAAGTTTTATGCAGATAAATCAGTATGTGTGTCTTATTGTCTTAGGTTTTTGGGTTTTTTTTTAATGGTAAAAAATAAGCAAAGGATCATTTGTCTCAAAGAGCACAGGTCCTATTTGATAGATACTAAATTATATATGCAATATAGAAACTTTTGAGGAATGGCTCAAAGACAGCTGAATGATTTTAGTAGTAAAAGTATTCCTGGAATTTCTACTTGATTATTTGATCAAATTTATTATAGAATGGTAATTCTAAAAATAATACAGAAAAATGAAGATTGCCAATAACAATTATATTTAAAAGTAAATATGTAAAAAGTTTATTGTTTCAGCGATTTTCTTCAGTAATATACCTATGACTTAAAAATCTGTTTGATTTTTTTTTTTGCTTTGAGATCTCCTATTAATGTAATTTGAACACTCTTATTCTTTTAGAAAAGTATGCTTTGTTTTTATATATTTTGTTGTTGATGATTAAAGTCCTCACTTCATGTTTTTTAGCTTGCTTCTTACTGTGTTTCTAGCATGTTACATTAGGAGTTTTAAATATTTTATAATTTTGCTGTAAAAAATAATTTATCTTCAGTTATCTGGTATAGTGATCTTTAATGTAGCCAAAATTGTATGGATAATGTGTTGCTTCAATTGCTCAGACTTACCTTAGGAACAATAAGCTTAAGATATTGGTGGCCAAGGCCCTGAATATTTGAAGAAAAATGACCATTCTTTTGTTTGTTTTTGTTTGCTTTTGACAGTTCTTTTAATTTTAAAGTTTTATCATTGAAGTCACTAAAAGAGAAATATTTTTATCAGCAAATTTCTTGCTCAGCAATATTTCATTTTGATATTAAATTTTACCTGTCTAATATTGCATAAAATATTGTTGATCTGAGTAATAATATATTCTGTGGAGCATAATTAAGTTATCTTATTTTGGGGTCTATATTATCTTGACCAGATTTCAGATATATGTGAGAGCTAAAAATGAGGCATATTTTCTTGATAAATAGGGTGAAAAAGGTGAAACTAGATAAAAATCTGAAGGAAGGGTAAATGAGTAAAATACTTTAGAAATTTGGGGTCTGTATCAAGAAAAAATTTTAGGAACTCAATGCTATGATTTTCAATTCTATCATAACAACTGTCTTTATTTCTCACTCCTTTACAATATTTTGTGAGGGTGAGTCATTGCTTCATAATTAAATGATGGTGATGAATAGCTCTCTGGGAAGGCCAGCTAAAGGCTTATTTCTTTAGGAAAGGAAAGTATAGCTCTCATTTCATTAATAATGGCTATAGACAAGGAGACAAGAATAAGCTTTCGAATTTGGCCAGCTCTGGAAAATGATAATTTTATTTGGGTTCCAGATTAACCACTAGGGAAAACTACATTTCCTGTTGCTTCTTCTGTCATCCCTAGAGTCTCCAAACAGATACGATAATTTCTGTTTTGTCTTCTTTTTTTTTCTGGAGGGAAATCTAAAATAATTAGGGTAATTTATACACAAAACTATTGCCCCAGATTTTATCTTATAGAGTGTGAAAGTGACCACAATTTTACAGGTGGTGATTAAATTAAAAACAGGGATAGCGGGCATAAGGTTTAAATGCACAGTCTGTGCAGTCATGTATATTGGCTCCATTAGGAACACATGTGGTGTGGTTTTAGAAAAGTTATTTAATGTCCCTAAGATTCCATTTGTAAAACTGGAATTAACTTGAAAGGGCTGTTGAGAGATATAAAATTAATCCATATAAAGTCCTTAGCACAATATCTGCAATAGAATAAGAACTTAAATATTTCTTCTTATTAAGTTGCCTTTAAACAAATTGCCTCAAATGACACTGAGTATATAGTCTACAATTAGGATTGCTGTATACATGTCTTCAATGCAACTCTAAATTAAAAATTAAAAATAGGTAAAAGCTATAGGATAAACCTCTGAGCACCGTTACTTATTTCAGTTGCTAAGCCTCTGAAACTTTAGCTTATAGTCGCTTCCAACAAATGGTACTCTCAGCTAAAGATGTCATGATCACATTTCTTTGTCCCCTCACACCTGCAAGTTTTGCTTCCAAACTAAACACCCACACTATTGCTTGATTACATTTTTCTTAATTAAATGGTGTGTACAGCTTGCATTTTCGGTTAACACAGCAAAAGAAGCCTGCATCCTCATAAGTCATTTTTATGAGTTGGGCCCCTATCATTTTAATGTAGCAACTAATTAATTGCTTAATAAAACTGTGCTTTATTATAGCAAAGTCTGGTTGCAGGAGTGTAGTTATGGATGTGTCAGCATTTTTGTTACTAACTCCTTTTTATCTTCTCAATAATTGTACTATAAAAATTTGCTTTGGGTACAAATTTTGAAATGGTTTGAATTGCAATAATAAAGAGTTCTTCAGATATAAAAATAATTTTAGTGTGAACCTGTGTATAAAGAGATGGTTAACTGAATTATTTTCCTGCCCCTCCCCAGGAGTATTGTTTACTTAACATTGAAATATAGTCTACCTGCCTATTCATTAATGATTTTGCTCATGTAACAGATTCTCTTCACTATTGGCTGATTGGGTAATCCTCAATGAGAATATGTTCCTAAAGAAGATTTTAAATGCAGCATAAATATTGGATTATAATTTAATTATATCTTGATTAGGAAAATGCTTATAATAACTCTGATTACATGATCTCTTAAAAATATAATACATAGGAAAATATCCTTATGGAATATTTCTAAATAAAAATCCAAAATACAATAAGTAAGCTTGTTACATTTTAAGAATTACATCCTGAACAAAAGTTCAGAAAATGAATTCTTCAGAAATGTTCAGTGAAATATTTACCCTAAAAGTTACTAAGTGCCCCAAGTTGTTAAATACACCAAAGAATGTCTCTGGTGTCCTGGTTTTCCTATATAATGATATAAAATAATTCAAAATATACAAAGTTCAACACTGTAATATATGTATTTATTAATATGTATTTCTATATAGTTTGTTTCTGATCATTTTAGAAAAATAATGGGATTTTTAGAAGAATTTTTAACTAGGTGGGTTAGAAAGCAAAGAATACATTTAAACACAAGCTAGTTTAATATAAAATTCTTGCCACTCTTCTGAGACAACTAAACCAAAGTGGTACGTTTTTCCTCAAAAGCTGGTTTGTTTTGAGAAATTTGAAACACAAGAGGAGCATAGAATTATCTGGTACATTTTGGAATGTGTAGTGTGTTTTCTCTCTCCTTCTGCGTAAGGCCCCCAACTGTGATCACATATACATGAAAGCATAACGTATGTTGATTGGGCATATTAAGAAGACCAGTGAAACATAGAAAAATATAAGAACTATTGATAATTTCCAACAGAATAATATATTTGAATGCAGTTGAGTTTACAGAGTGCTTCCACTATCTGAATTCAGGAAAATATGCAGTCTTACCCATAAAAGAAAGACTACATGGGTGGAGAAAATATATATGACTAATAAGAAGTTTTGTTAAATTACCTAAAATTTCAATCCCTGGCTCTTGTTTCTAAACCAAGTTTTTAAATATATAATATAATGCAATAAATTCAGGTGTAAAAATTGTTCATGAATATAATTTATTTATTTTAGAGAGTGCGGGGGCGAGGAACAGGGGGAGAGGGAGAGAGAGAATCTCAAGCACACTCCCCACTGAGCTGGAGCCTGATGTGGGGCTCAATGTGGGGCTGGATCTCAGGACCCTGAGATCATGACCTGAGCCGAAATCAAGAGTTGGAAGCTTAGCCAACTGAGCCACCCAGACATCCCTATAAGCCAGTATTCTTATGTCTATTTTATAGGTATTTGAGCCAAGTGCTTTTGATTTGTAATAGCTAGTAGCTGTTTACAGCTCTTCAGGCCTATGGCATACAATGTGTAATTTAAGAGACTCACTCATTATCACTATATTCACTAGTAATTTTGACTTTTCTTTTTGTAAAGATTTTATTTATTTGAGAGAGAGAGAATGAGAGAGAGCACACGAGAGGGGTTAGGGTCAGAGGGAGAAGCAGACTCCCTGCCGAGCAGGGAGCCCAATGAGGGACTCGATCCAGGGACTCCAGGATCATGACCTGAGCCAAAGGCAGTCGCTTAACCAACTGAGCCACCCAGGCGCCCTAATTTTGACTTTTTAATCATGTGTTACAACATAATTTGTAATGAAATTTTATCCAGTAGACAAAGGAATAAAAACTTAGAAAACTATGCAATGTCTGTATTCAGATATTAGAAGTTTATGTAAAAAGCCTAAGGAAAATATATTTATTTTTCAATACCTTTTTAAAGCCCTCAGTTGTATTATGGTTCTCCAACAACCATCAGATATTTAAATAATAGTGGTAATATAAACCTAATAGATATAGACAACAAGACTAAAGTATATAAATATTCCTGTAAATATCAGAATTTATCAAACATATCAAAATTATTTGATAAAAAGCAGTTTGAACAATTTTAAGATGTCAGTGTAAAGAATGTGTTCTCTCCATCTGAAAGTCATTGAAAATAAACAGAAAAGTACAAAAAAATCTAAGTTTGATAAAACTAGGAGAGAACGGTAATGTTAAAGCATGATAGTTAGAAATGTGCAGAGTGGTAAATGCCTTTAAAAGTGAGTACATTGAAATGCTTTCTCCCTGAAGAGAGAAATCCCAATTAGAATTAAGATAGTTTCACTGAAGAACTCCTGAAATATCTAGGAAGTAGTTGCATGAGGGGTGCCTGGGTGGCTCAGTTGGTTAACTGTCTAACTCTTGATTTTGACTCACGCCATGATTTTAAAGATTTTATTTATTTATTTGACAGAGACAGAGATAGAGCAGGAACACAAGCAGCGGGAGTGGGAGAGGGAGAAGCAGGCTTCCCACTGAGCAGGGAGCCGGATGTGGGACTCGATCCCAGGACCCTGGGATCATGACCTGAGCCGAAGGCAGACGCTTAATGACTGAGCCACCCAGGTGCCCTCACGCCATGATTTTAAGGTAGTGAGATAGAGCCCAGTATCAGTATCAGGCTCTGTGCTGAGTGTGGAGCCTGCTTGGGATTCTCTCTCTCCCTCTCCCTTGGCCCCTCCCTCCCACCTCTCTCACTCTGTCTTAAAAAAAAAAAAAAAAAAAAAAAAAAAAAAAAAAGGTGGTTGTATGAAGTACTGTGAATGATAGGGGTGAGAATGAGCAATAAAAGGCAAGACGTTGCCAAGAATTTGATTCCCCCAAAGCTACAAAACTCTGAAATCCAAATGTCTTCTCCATCCAGTTTATCTTAAGAAACAGGAAGAACATGGACCGGAGAAATTGAAGCAAAAATCTCTAGACTGGAAGGCATAGGCACAGTAAAGAGAATTAAATTATGAGCAAAAAAGGAGCATCTTAAATAAAAATTAGCTCAATAAATGGTGAGAATGTTACAGTACTAATTTACTCAATCACTTGGAGGATTTCTTTTTTTTTTTTTTTTTCTGAGAAAAAAATTATCCTTAGAAAGCCTGTGGATACTGACTTTTAGGGTAACTCCACAGAATATTTTTCATTCCCTGACCATCCTGTATTCAGTTTCACCAGATAGAACACCTGTCCTTAACAGAACTTTCAGGTATCTGTTTAGTACTTAAATTTTGAATATGAAATGTCAAAGAATCAGTAGAATTTGTTGAGAGTCTCCATCAGGAAAGACAGAAGCTAAACAAAACAAAAACAAAACTAGTAGTGGAGAGAGGAAAAGAATACAGCAAATGTAGAAAAATAAAGTGTCAAAAGCTGCAAACTCCAATTAATGTCCTTAGAATAGTTACTCCATCTGTAACACAAAAAGATCACAAACCCACTGAATACAAGATAATATATGGGCGCCTAGGTGGCTCAGTCGTTAAGCGTCTGCCTTCGGCTCAGGTCATGATCCCAGGGTCCTGGGATCGAGCCCCGCATCAGGCTCCCTGCTCTGCAGGAAGCCTGCTTCTCCCTCTCCCACTCCCCCTGCTTGTGTTCCTGTTCTTGCTATGTCTCTCTCTGTCAAATAAATAAATAAATAAAATCTTAAAAAAAAAGATAATATAAACTACAACAGTTGAAATAATTTAATAGGAAAGTTGGAAAATTGATGAAATCCTTAAAAGTAGGAAGAGATTTGAAGCAAAGAAAATAAATAGATGAATTCAGGAGGCGTGAAATCCAACTAACAGTATTTTCTGAAAGAAAAAATACATAAAGGGAGAAATATTCAAGTAATGACACAAGAAAACTTCCTTGGATTGTAGTTAATCATCTCAAGAGTAAAAGGGTCTAGAAAGGACCCTGAGAACAAAATAAAAGAAATACCCAGCCTAAGGCATATATCATTGTGAATTTTCAGAACACCAGGATTAAAATGATTCTGAATGCTTCCAGGATAAAAGAAAAAGTGAAATAAATCATCTTAATGTCAACAGCAAAAGAGAATAAGACAAAGGAGGCATAGTTTGAAAATTCTTAATGAAAAAAAATTATAGTAGGGATTTCTATTCTAATCAAAATTTTTTTCTGATGGGCAACAACCTTATTTTTTTATATGTTTTTATTTGTCAGAGGGAGAGAGAGAGAGAGAGGCAGGCAGAGGGAGAAGCAGGCTCCCCACTGAGCAAGGAGCCCAATGCGGGACTTGATCCCAGGACCCTGGGGTCATGACCTGAGCCCAAGGCAGATGCTTAACCAACTGAGCCACTTAGGTGTCCCTCTGATGGGCAACAACTTTAAAAAGATATTTCCCATGAGTCCACTTTTTACAAATCAACAGGAAAATATTTTTCACCAAAACAAGTACAAACTAAGAGAAAGGAGAACATGCTGCTCCATGAATGAGAAAGCTATGGGAGAAAGAAGGATATCAAAAGAGAGAGTAGAAATACGAAGAGTAACTAATATATCTTCAACATTTAAGTGTAAAATATAGAATTAATACTTTAATTGTCTATAATATGAATAATTCCCACAGTTATACTATTGAATGGGAGAAACTGGTGCAAAAGAGTACAAGCTATATTATTTGAATTTCTATAAAATCGAAGATCAAGCCAACATGGAAATCTTTATTCTAGTGGAAATTCTAAACTAAACTATAATGATGCAAAATAGATTAAAAAAATAAAGAGCCAATATTTTTAAATCCTAACTAGAAGACTGGACTTTTCAAACAAAGGAAGTTTTTTGTTTTCTTGTTGTTTTTGTTTTGGTTTTTGGGTTTTTGTTGTTGTTGTTTTTGCTTTTCCCAGAGAGAAGGTTTTAGGTCATAATTAAGATTTTATTTTTTATTTTTTTATTTTTTTTAAAGATTTTATTTATTTATTCATGAGAGACACAGAGAGAGAGAGAGGGGGGCAGACGGAGAAGCAGGCTCCCAAGGAGCAGGGAGCCCGATGTGGGACTCGATCCCAGGACCCTGAGATCATGACCTGAGCCGAAGGCAGACGCTTAACCATCTGAGCCACCCAGGCGCTCTATAATTAAGATTTTAGGTGCACAATATTGCATATGCAAAAAAAAAAAAAAAAGATAATTTTCAGAAGTGTGGAAATTGCTTACTGTGACTGGGTATCATTCCAAGTCTTTGTGTACCACTCTATGAATATAAATGATTACCTTTAATTGCATGAACCACCTTTCTAAAGATTAGGAAAGAAAAATACTTTTGATGCTCACAATTTTTCTTAGACTAATTCTGTGTTCTCATTAGCATACCTGTTCCCTCCAGTTTCTGCCCTCATTTGTACCTTGTTAATAGTTTTTAATAATTCCCCTTCCCTATTCATTCCAATGCTGACCTTTATATTTCAAAAGAAAATTAGTAGTGAGGAAAGCTTCTCAACACACACACACACACACACACACACAAAGCAGAGGGCAAATTTAACTTACACTTTAATGTTTTTCTCTCTTAGTTCACATTAACTCTACTCACATTTAACTTCTACTTTTTCACCCCAACCCGTAAAAGAGATGTTCCTTTTAATTTAGGATAACCTTTAACTAACTTTGGAGAAGATCATTTTTGTTATTTTGTAATCTTGTAAATATAAATTGTCCTTTAAAATTTCATATACATATCTTAAAAGATTTTTGTAATAGCATGGTCAAAATCTCTAAGAGTAAGTGAATAATTGCCATATTAATATTAGATATAACAGACATCTTGGTGTTCTCTTTTTAAATGTTATGTCTAACCTTTATTGAGAATTACTGTTCTACCCTTTACATACAAATTTTAGTTAAAACAGAATTAATGTACTTTAAATTTGTTTTAAGTCACTAGGAATAGGTATATGTCTTTAAGAGCAATGCATATGGAGTTTTATTTCTACAGTGTCAATTGCCTTTTTAGTGCACTTTTTAATGGGTGTAGTTACCTATGTTAATCTGGAAACACTTTAATGTTAATGACATTTTAATAATAATAGTAAAAATACCCCCAAGTCAATAATATGTCTCAAAATATGACTATAGGGATGAAGAGTAATATATTAAGCTATGTGTTCTTCAATAATTCATAATTTCTTAAATGTTCACATTCATCACCTCAGTTAAAAGAACGATCTGCCCATAACTCTGTTGGAAATGTGCTTATTTGTTTAGACAGATGGGCATGCCCTGAGGTTCATTCTCTAGCATAAATGCACAATTGGCTTTATGATTTTAAGAAGCAGCTGATGAGAAAAAGAGTTGGGTACGCAAGAGCTTGTTTGGGATGTTCAACAAAGGAGATGCAATATGACAAATCATTCAGTAGTCATGACTTCTAGACATGTTTTTTTTTTTTTTTGCTTTAAAAATACATTTTTAAATAACTGAATTACAATTATCAGATTAAATTGCAAAAGTTAATGCAAACTAAATTTTTGACACTCAAAAATATGTCCCTCACAAGAAAAAAAATAAACACGAGTATCATCATCCAAACTAAGAAGTTAAGAGTCACTACTTATGATGACTCAGATATATGCAGTTATTTTTTTACATCAAAACGCAAGTGGTCTTATTCTAGAAAAATTTAACTTTCCCATTATTTTACATGTCTTTTTAATTAAAATGATGGCTTTTACATTAATTTTTGTGAAACTAAAATTTTTCTTATGCATACAGAATTTCAGTAAAATGATAAAAATTATACCTCTCCCAATAAATAATGTTTAAGACTTAAAAGAGGTCTGTGTTCTAGAATTTCACTTCTTAGCTTACTTGCTCTAAGAGTGAGTCCCTTAACTTTTCCATGTCCCTGGCTTGCTTTTAGTAGTTTACAGACAAAAATTCTAAAGTGTATCATAAGGATGTTTTGGGAAGTGTTAAACCAAATTCTGGAAATTATGAAACCCGAACCAGGGAAGGAGGGAGGAAGGGAGGAAGAGAGGAAAAGAAGCAATCCAGAATAGTTTTCTTAGCTCTGAAAATTACCTTCAACATACCCTTGAGACTGTTGAGTCAACACTATTAATGATATATCCAAAGAGCATATTTAATTTAAAAAATCTTTAAATAGATTCTTGGACATTGTTTCTCACACACGTTTTTTCAGGATTTTTTTGCAAATCTAAGGGTTGGTTAATTAAAGCTTATCCTATTCCAGGATAATGTGTGTTTTTATATCTCAAGTTGTTGGCTAAATATTTGACACCTATGTTCACTGATGTGATAACGTTTTTTAAGGCAAATACCTTGAGCTCTTTACCATTATAAATTCCACTTTGATATTAATAGATTCCTGATTTATCTTTTCATGTAGTTCCATAGAAAGAATAAATGCATTTAATTCAAGGTTGACATGTGCTTCACCTTAGTCTGAAAATGCGTTTGGAAGTGGCAGGGGATATGGAATTCAAGTTATTTGCAATTCAATCAAATTGTTATATGTTATAGAGAATTCAGACCGTTCTAATCATAATCATCATTATCATATCATTATCTTCATTATACTATATTATTAACATAAGGTAAAAGGATACAGCAAAGTTTGGACTGGCTTCATAAACCAATAAAGGCACATAAATACTTATCAAAGTTTCCAATGACTCTATGTAAAATTTGTATTTATTTTCACCATAATTTGGGAGAAATCTTGCTTGTAGCCTTTCTGTTTTTATAAATATTTTAATTCTCTTGGTTTCATCTCATATATTTTTTTTTTCCAAATTCCATTGCCTATGTAATAGTTATTTATAGCACAGAATGCCAACGCATGATCATTTCTGACATTGAGTCAGCCTTAGTTCAATTAAGTTTAGAAAACTTGTAGAGACAGCACCAGTATCTAAGCTTATCATCATTATCCATGATTGTTCTCTATCAATTGGTCACATTTTAAGGATGGCAAAACAAACTAAAAAAAACTAAGATGCTCTGAAATGACTCTTAAGGGGAAAAGGTAAAAAAAATTGGTAAGTTTTCTTTGCTCAAGATGTCACTCCATGTGTAAAATCAGGGATGCTCTCTCATCGTGAGTATTTTGGAGATGACTGACTACACCCACACAGACTCACTTGATAGTTTATAGGTCAAATAAGAAGTGAGAGTGCTATTCCATTTCCAAATGCTTTGTTCCACAGTATTAAGAGGAGTCATGTTTGTTAGCATAGAGAGTTCCTTCCTCCTTTGCTGGCCATGTCCGGCCATTACTCACTGCACTTACACTCATGAACTATACGTTATAGAAAATGCTGTGGAATAGGAGCCCAGGAGCACAATCCAGACTATTTTATACAGCCCATGAACTAAAATATTTTTTACATTTTAAAAGAGTTGCAAAATACAAAGAGCAAGGTGCACAAGAGAACTTAGGTAGCCTGGAAAACCTAAAGTATTTATTTTTTGTCCCTTTAAAGAAAAAAATTGCTGGTTTCTCATAATAGTGACCTGTGTGTGTGTGTGTGTGTGTGTGTGTTTGATTTGAATTACTCTCAAGTTTTTCTGTGGCTGTTAACTGATTTGGAAATAAAGAATGCAGCCAAAAATCTTTTCTATCTCTTTTCCTGAAAATAGAGTCTGAGTAAAATTTGTAGGACTTAGTTATTTTTATTTTTATTTTTGCCAATATATCTTTCCTGATCCTATCCTATCTCTTTAAGTTCCCATAAGCAAAGCAGACCCAGATCCACTATATGTATATATTTATGTGTGTCTTTGTATGTATATGCCATATACGTGTATACATATATACATAAAAAACTACATATATTTACTTACACACATACGTACACATAAATATATGTATTTCTGCTTTGGGAAGCAAAAAAATGCATATCCTCTTTCAAAGTGCCTACTCTCTATAAATACTTTCATTAGTGGGAATTAGGAACAGAAAATTTTCTTTCAAATGAGGGGGTTTTCTTTTTCTATTTTGTTCTTGATTCCTTAGAGAAACTATTGTTGTAGACTATGACTAACAATCTATAGTATTTTGCTGAATTGACTGGGGCTATGTTATCAAAGATCCCATCAACCAAGGACCTGACATCTTTAAGTTGGAGTATAGAAGGAGAGGATATAAAATAACAATTTTCTCTGAGTTTTGCTGTGAAAAATGGTTTATATACTCCATTATTTCTTTTCTTTCCCACAACACTCCTGCAAATGCCATCATGCTTATTCAATACACGAAGAAACCCAGGTAAAGTTTAGTAAATACCTTAAGTATCAATTCTTTCAAACAAACAAACAAAAAAACCCCTGTATTAAATGATAAAGGAATGCAAAATATATGAATGAATAAATTAAAAAGCCAAGAGAACCACAGAAGGTATGTGCTTGAACTCCTCTAAAATGAAATTTTTGGTTGACCCAATTCAAGGTCATTTAGGTTAAAAAGTAAAATAAAAAATCTATTCAAAACACTGAAATCCTATATAATCAAGAAAAATTGTACTTTACTACAAGTACAGCATCTGAGGCTAGCTTCCTTAAGAAATGGCCCATAAGGAAGAGATTTTCAAATAGGTCAATTATGCAGCGTTCTTAGAATAATACATATATGGCAACAAGTGGGACAGATTTGAAGAAAGGGAGACATTGAATTATGGCACAGCACCAGAGACATCAGCCAATCCCACTGGGAGCTCTGGACCTGGGAAAGTGCATTAGATTTGGTGAGAATTGAAATAAGAGGGCTAGGCCATTGTATTCTGCATCTATCAGTCAATGGGGTTAGGGCTTCCCCTGGTTAGGGGATGTAACCTTCCCCAATGAAAGGCAAATTCCACAAAAGTGCTTGTGACTGGGAATGAATGTCAAATTCCTAAAGTAGAGAATAGGTTGTCAGATTACATATATACTGTTGTCCATTCTTTGCTCTTCTCAAATCCTCTTGCTTTACACAATAATTTTATTCCATCTGGGAACAGCTCTTTAATATTCTGGTTGTTTTTCTCCCCCCTAGGGATTCATAGAGTAGGAAAGTTTGTGGAAAAAAAAATACAGCACTGATCTTGAAGCTGTAACTGTTGTTCATTATCTATCTCTTGTTCACTTCTACCAGCCATTCTAAATTCCCTTTACTTTTGTCAGTTCCATTATAGACCCATGCTGCCTATCTTGTGGGGTGATCTAGACCCTCCTACCTGAGTAGTCTGAGTTGCTGGTTAATTTGGATGAGCAAGAGGCTGGGGGAAGTGGTGCTACTAAAAGATCATTATCCCTTGCCCCATTGCCAAATTTGAGCAAGTTCCTAGGCTCAGAAACCTTTGAGGACAGGCTTGGTCCACCAAAAACAACAACAACAACAACAACAAAGCCTCTGAAACAACATGGCAAATTTTTTGGTTTGTGAATCTCCTAGTTCTTTTTCAGAGATCTACAGTCCTTGTTCTCTCACTAGAGAGAGTATCAGAGGTGTTAAGAAAAGTAACACAAAACTATAGGTCTTAGGAGCTCAGAAAATTAGTAGTATGCATTTTGTTAATAACATAAGTAAAAAAAAAAAGTGTGTGACAGCATTAAACAAAAATATGGGGAGAGAAATTGGGAACATACTCTTGTAGCATGCTTTTTCTATACGTGAAGAAGTGTATCCTTATCTGAAGGTAGACTTTGGTTAATGAAAACTATATATTATAAATCTTAGGGCAGCCACAAAAAAATAAAACAACATATTTAAAAGAGTTAATAAATTCAAAATCAACATGGAGATAAATGGGATTGTAATATATGATTAGTTAATCCTAAAGAAGGCAGAAAAGGGGGTAAAAAGAAACAAGAATAGATGGAATAGAAAACCAGCAACTATGATGTTATATTTTAATCCAAACATAGCAATAATTATAGAAAGCATACATGTTCTGAACATACCAATGAAAAGAGATTGTCAGATTGGGTGAAAAAATAAGAGTAATCTCTGGGCTGTCTACAAGCAACCCACTTTAAATATAATAACATAAGTTAAAAGTAGGGTAGACCAGTCACTAATTAGAAGGAAGATTAGAGGGTACCTGGGTGACTCAGGTCATGATCCCAGAGCCCGGGATTGAGTCCTGCATCGGGCTCCCTGCTCAGCAGGGAGTTGCTTCTCCATCTGCCCTTCACCCCGTTTGTCTTCTCTCTCTCAAATAAATAAATAAATAAAATCTTTCTAAAAAAGATGCAGCTTAGATGTCAAAGGAAACATCAGAACAAGAAATATTACCATGGGAAAAAAAAAAAGTTGCATTACTTAATGTTAGAAGTGTCAATTCTCCAAGAAGATCTAATAATTATAAATATGTGGGCACTTAAGAGAGTGTTAATATAAAATGATTTCAAGTTTTATAAAATTTAAAGAAATAGATAAGTTCACAATTATAACTTTAGACTTTAACTCTCCTTTTAATAAAATATGTAACACATCTACAAAAATTCAGTAAGAATAGAGACGACCTAAAAAAAAAAAAGAATCAATCTGAACACATTATCATAACATGCTGCCTCCAACAAGAAAGTACTTTAAATGTTTTTATCAGCTGTATGTGGAACATTCACCAACATAGACCGTATTCTGAGTATAAAGCATCAATAAATTTAACCAAATATACATCAATACTTTTTGTTATTCAGCTTTGAGAATCTTATAATTCATTTCATGGTTTGTCATTTAATTTACTTTGTTACTTTTCTTTTGAATTATGGCAGTCTTAAGTAGAGAGATGTAAAACAAAACAATGAAACAAAACAAAAATAGAGATAGGAAATATGGGAAATTATTAGTTATTCTGGTATATTGTTTTGTCATAATCATAAAAAGTGAAAATATCTGCCGATTTCTGAACGTTTATTCTGAGTCACAATTTGTACCAAAAAGTCCTATCCTGGGTGATGAATTGTCATGGTTCAGATATGATAATCCTGCACAGGAATCAAGGTTTGATAACATATCTTACGTTTGTTAAACCATAGTGTGCCATTTTTCTTTTGACTGCTTCAGTGAAGCCCCACCAATGCAGTATTCTCTTAAAATTTCTTGATACAAAATGATCCTGGAAAATTGTCTGCCGAAGACACACACAGAATTTCAGGAGCTGCTAACCCTATGCAGTCAAACATGAAAATACACGTTCTTCTAGATTTACCAATATGCATCCTAAGTCATAATTAAACAATAGCTCTAAATCTCTTTTTGAAAGAGGTGTGATACAAAGTCATTAAAATAAGTACCTATGATCTATAGTCCTCTGTTAAAATGATTTTGGAATACTATCCAAATTCCACACCAAAATATCTATTACACTAAGGGTGCTTTACAGGATGTGCACATTGAGGAACTAAGTAAATGTTGTGCCTTGTTAGATAAAGGAAACAACATATGCTGCAGCTTATAAATATGTATTTAATATCCCCAACAGGGCAAATGAGTCATGTATAATAAATATGTTTAAGAAAATTTATTCATAAAGTATTTTAATTGTAAGTATTAAGGATACCATTTGTTTTGGTTTTAGCCATGTTTTATAATGTATTATATAACTTTTGTATAATATAAATTCATATGCCTGAATTCATGAACACAGATTCATGTAAAATATAAACCCTTATCAGTACCATAGCAATGGATTCTCAGATAATGGACCATAAGAAAATGTTTATGATAAATATCAACATAAACATCAACTGCCTGATGGAAGGTCCAGATAGATAACTTTGTTATTAATGATCTGAGAAAAAGAATGAACAGGTTTTATTATTATTATTTTTTTAAGATTTTATTTGTCAGAGAAGGAGCACAAGCAGGGAGAGCGGCAGGCAGAGGGAGAAGCAGGCTCCCTGCTGAGCAGGGAGCCAGATGTAGGACTTGATCCCAGGACCCTGGGATCATGACCTGAGCCGAAGGCAGATGTTTAACCGACTGAGCCACCCAGGCATCCCTGAAGAGGTTTTAAATTAGATTTTAATAAACCTTATAATATAGGGATACTTAATGGAAGTTTGCAGAATATATTAGAAAGTAAAGAAATCAAGAACTGCATTTTACAGTGATAAAGGAGTAATCACTTGAAGTGGAACATATGGAAATACAAACTAAGGAAAAATAATCAGATGCTATCAATGGGATGGGTTCTTTGGAAAAAATATATATTAATGTCTGTAACAGGTGGTGCTGAACTGCAAATGAAATGGGTGAGCATTGTGCTGTGGCACCAGGAAGTATCAGTACACGTGTGACTCAGTATTCAGTTTGCCTGTCATTGTGGAAGGCATTTCCATTTCTTTTCAGGACCTCCTGGTGAGAACTAAATTACATATTTTAAAAATTTGAGGCTGTTATGATAATGAAATTGAAACAGCATTAAACAGCTTTAAGAGTAATGCATAGCACAGAAACTTGGAGGAAATGATGTATAAATAAAATCTTAAAAGATTAATAGTTTTGCCTGAGCAAAATCTTCACAGTAACATTGGGTAGTTTTAAATAATATGCATCTCAATATTTAAGTATTTTTACCAGAATATCAAAATAAGTGGAGATTGTCTTTTCATTTATAACTTACTTGATCAATAAACATAATTTTGAAGTGTTCAAAACATACATTTTTAGGGGTTGATTTGAAAACAATTAAACAAGGTGGGCTGAATGAATCCTACAACACAGGTTGAGCAAATATAAATGAGCTGCCAGAGAGGAATCCTGAAAGATGTGGCTTTCTTAAACTCTTCTGTTTTTTATTGTATTTTCTTCTCACTGGAAATAATAAATATATGTATTTTTTTCCAGTGCAATCCATTCCTCAAGACTTACTGATTCAGAGACAGTAACAGATCTCTCAGTCTGGCCTTTAGGATATCTTTCCTGCAATTAGTTATTTGTAGGTTGTAGTTGCAAGCACAATAAAGCACAGTCAATGACTCAAAGAAACAGTTAATCCTGTTGCGGTTGTAATTCTTGTTAGAATGTTAGGGTATGACTGTTTGTTCTCCCAGTCGGTCACAAGAAGAAGTTTGTGTGAATGCAACATTATTTTATTTTAGTGTTTACTTTTTAAAAAATTTAGCAATATTATCTAATAAATAGCAAATGTTTGACCACACATGTAATTACTTCCAGACCCACAACCTTATTCTCTATATTACCTTTGTTAGGAATACCCTTAATTGTTTTACATAGACCATTTCAGTTCATATCCCAAGAATAACTCAGAATTCATAGTGTAATTGAAGATTATAAAATTAAAAGCATGTTGACATAATACATATCAAAGTAACTTTATTTCAGTGGGAATTCTTACAAACCATTTATTTCGAGTTGTGAAAACAAAAGTTGGAATTCAGATTAATAGTAAAAGGTAATCAAATTACCACATCTACACCTTAAGTTTTGCTGTGTGTATTATTATAAAAGATTATAAAAGACTAGTTTTTTACCATCTGACTATGAAAGTGATTTCCAAGGTCTATTTATGAGGGGATTTTATCAAGATAAAAGGAAGATGACTTCAGTTTGGGTAGAAAGGCAGGAACATCTCATTTTAAGAGCTAAATAGGAGTGAACTCTCCTAAGTGTGAAAAGCTATTTCTCAACTAAAATAGGAAAAGATCAGATCAGACCACCTGTGACCATTATCCATATCTAGCACAAATAGCCCTGGTGAGAGAACAAAATCAGTTCATTTTCTTCCTGAGAACAAAGTATATTTGCCAGAGGTTTGTTGTTTCTCTGCCCCTCACTGACATAGAGAAATAATAAGCCAAATTCTCCCCGATGCCTAAGTCACTCCCTCCCAGTAAATTTAGATACTAAAGAAGAAAATGTTGCCTCCTTCTGATCCATAAACTTGCATTCAATGCACTGTTACTAAAAGATAAGTTATTAAAGAAGTAGAATAACTATGAAATAAGTTTTTCAATTGCAAGTTTGTGTTTGTATATGTGTGTATATGTATTAGACACATGTATTTGTGTCTAAATTTACTCTCAAGTATGTTATATGAAATAAAGTTAATGGGTATAGCTTACAAAGACATTACTATTTATTTACAATTATACTTGACTGAATATTCTGAGTATATAAAATAATGAAATTGAGCTCCTTTTAAGTGTATCAAATATTTGGCACTTCTAACATTGATAGCAAATAAAACCATGGTTTAAAAAAATCCTTTCTGAATTTAAGAACATTCAAATTTAAAAGAGAATTTCTTGGTCTTTGTGTGATCTTGAGGAAGTAATTTCACCTATCATTTTCTTCATGTTGAAAATCAGCATGTTAAAACATTTCCCTACTGAGATTCCTTCTCAAATATAATTCTGTGATTCAGTGAATTATCTAAGCACAACACATGTATCAACTTTGACACTTTGATGTTATTTGTCTTTTAAATTCAAGCTTTACTTTATTCATTTATGATTTATTGAACATCTATCATATGTCAGGGTCTATGGTAGACAGAGGAGACAAAATTGCACCAAACCCAGTTCATCAACATGGAATACATAGTTGAATTATCAGAATAATATATTTTGAAGAGGTCCTAAATATCACTTAGGGCAGTAGTTATTACAAAAAAAGTGAATAATGTGATTGCAAAACGTGCTGTGAAACTGATCAAATTGTACCTAGTTCTTAGTGAATATTGGACTTTCATATTCCCTGGTTTTTGTTTCAAAGTGTTTATTGTATTTTCCTTTATAACATATATGTTATATACTGGATAATACATATGGTGCATTTGTATCTATACACTTCACATATTGGAAGTTTTTTTGTATTTTTAAAAATATTCTAGTATCGTTAACATAGTTAACAGTTTTATTAGTTTCAGGTGTACAATATAGTGATTCAACAATTCTGCGCATTACTAATGCTTATCATGATTAAGTGTACTCTTAATCCCTTTCACCTGTTTCACCCAGAACCCCCCCCCCCCATTTCCCATCTGTTAACAATAAGTTTGTTCTCTATAGTTAAAAGTCTGGTTTTTGTTGTTGTTGTTGTTTGGTTTCTCTAATTTTTCTTCATTTGCTTAAATTCCACATTTGAATGAAATCATGTGATATTTGTCTTTCTCTGACTTATTTCACTTAATATTGTACACTCTAGATCCATCCGTGTTGTTGCAAATGGCAAGATTTCATTCTTTTTTATGGCTGAGTACCATTCCATTGTATGTATATACCACATCCTTTTTATCCATTCACTAATCAGTGGACAGGTAGGTTGCTTCCATATATTAGCTATTGTAAATAAGGCTACAATAAACATAAGGGTACATATATCATTTGAATTAGTGTTTTCATATTCTTTAGGTAAATACCCAGTAGTAGAATTACTGAATCGTATGGCAATTCTGTTTTTAATTTTTGAGGAGCCTCCATACTGTTTTCACCCTGGCTACACCAGTTTGCATCCCCATCAGCTGTGTACAAAGGTTCCTTTTTTTCCAAATCCTTGCGAACACTAGCTGTTTTATGAGTTTTCACTTTAGCCATTCTGACAGGTGTAAGGTGGTTTCTCATTCTGGTTTTCATTCACATTTACATAATGGTAAGTGATGTTGAGCAGCTTTTCATGTATCTATTGGCTATTTGTATGTCTTCTTTGGAGAAATGTCTATGTCATCTGCCCATTTTTAATTTTATGTTGTTTTGGTTTTTGGGTGTTGAATTATATAAGTTCTTTATACATTTTGAATACTAATTGGATAGGTCATTTGCAAATACCTTCCTCCATTGAATAGGTTGCCTTTTAGTTTTGTGAATTATTTCCTTTATGTGCAAAAGCTTTTTGTTTTGATGTAGTGTCAATAGTTTATTTTTGCTTTTGTTTCAAGGAGACATATCTAGAAAAATGATGCTACAGACGATATCAAAGAAATTACTGCCTGTGCTCTCTGCTAAGATTTTTATGGTTTTAGGTCTCACATTTAGTCCTTAATCCATTTTGAGTTTATATTTGTGTATGGTGTAAGAAAGTGATCTAGTTTCATTCTTTTGCATGTAGTGGTCCAGTTTTCCCAACAACATTTATTGAAGAGACTCTTCATTGCGTATTTTTGCCCCCTTTGCTGAATATTAATTGACAATATAATCCTGGGTTTATTTCGGAGTTTTCTGTTCTGTTCTATTGATGTATTTGTCTATTTTTGTGTCAGTACCATACTGTTTTGATTACTACAGCTTTGTAGTATATCTTGAAATCTGGAATTGTGATGCCTCCAATTTTTTTTCTTTTTCAAGATTGCTTTGGCTACTTGGGGACTTTTGTGGTTCCATACAAATTTTAGGATTGTTTGTTCTAGTTCTGTGAAAAATGCTGTTGGTATTTTGATAGGGATTGCATTAAATGTGTCGATTGATTTGGGTAGTAAGGACAATTTAGCAATATTTTTTCTCCCAAACCATGAGCATGCAATATCTTTCCATTTGTTTATGTCATCTTCAATTTCTTTCATTAATGTTATAGTTTTCAGAGTACAGGTCTTTTACCTTGTAGGTAACTTTATTCCTAAGTATTTTATTGTTTTTAGTGCAACGGGATTTTTTTCTTAATTTTTCTACTTTATTAGCGAATAAAACTGCAACACATTTCTGTATATTGATTTTGTATCTTGTGACTTTACTGAATTCATATATCAGTTCCAGTGGTTGTTTGTTGGAATCCTTAAGGTCTTCTCTATATAATAACACATCATTCTGCAAATAGTGAAAGTTTTACTTCTTCCTTACCAATTTGAACACCTTTTATTTCTTTTTCTTGTCTACTTGCTGTGGCTAGGACTTCCACTACTATGTTGAATAAAAGTGGAGAGAGTGGACATCCTTGTCTTGTTCCTGATCTTAGGGAAAAGCTCTCAGGGTTTAATATTGAGTATGATGTTAGCTGTGGGTTTTTCATATATGGCTGTTATTTTGTTGAGGTATATTCCCTCTAAACCTACTTTGTGGAGGGTTTTTATCATGGATTGTTGTTGTATTTTGTCAGATGCTTTTTCTGCATCTATTGAAATGATCATATGGTTTTTATCCTTTCCCTTTTTGCTATGATGTATCATATTTGATTGATTTGTGAATATTGAACTGCCCTTACATCCCAGGAATAAATCCCACTTGATCATGGTGAATGATTTTTTAATGTATGGTTGGATTCTGTTTGTTAGCATTTTGTGGAGGATTTTTGCATCTATGTTCATCAGAGATATTGGCCTGTAGTTATCTTCTTTTGTAGTTTCCTTTTTATTTTTTTCCAAGATTTTATTTATTTATTTGACAGTGAGAGACACAACAAGAGAGGGAACGCAAGCAGGGAGAGTGGGAGAAGGAGAAGCAGGCTCCCCGTGGAGCAGGGAGCCGGATGTGGGGCTCAATCCCAGGACCCTGGGATCATGACCTGAGCCAAAAGCAGATGCTTAATGACTGAGCCACCCAGGCGCCTTCTTTTGTAGTATCTTTACAAGGTTTTTGTATCAGGGTAATCCTGGCCTCACAGAATGAATTTATAAGCTTTCCTTCTTCTATATTTTTTGGAATAGTTTGAGAAGAATAGATATTAATTTGTCTTTAAATGTTTGGTTAGAATTCTCCTGTAAAGCCATCTGATCCTGAACTTTTTGTTTGTTAGGAGTTTTTTCATTACTGATTCAATTTCATTGCTGGTAACTGGTCTGTTCAAATTTTCTGTCTTCCTGATTCAGTTTTGGTAGGTTATATGTTTCTAGAAATTTACCCATTTCTTCTAGGTGGTCCAATTTGTTGGCATATAATTTTTCATAATAGTCTCTTATAATGCTTTGTGTTTCAGTGGTGTCAGTTGTTATTTCTCCTCTTTTGTTTCTGATTTTATTTGAGACTTTCTCTCACACACACTCTTTTTTTTTTTGTCAGGGGGTGGGGAGTCTGGCTAAAGATTTATCAGTTGTGTTGATCTTTTCAAAGAAGGAGTTCCTGGTTTCATTGATCTGTTCTATTGTTTGTTTTGTTTTTTTTAGTTTCTATTTTAATCTTTATTATTCCCTTCCTTTTACTGTTTTTGGGATTTGTTTCTTTTTTTTAGCTCCTTTAGGTGTAAGGTTAAGTTTTTATTTGAGACTTTTCTTCTTGAGGTAGGCCTATATTGCTATAAGCTTTCTTCTTATAACCACTATTGCTGAATCCTGAAGATTTGGACTATTATGTTTTCATTTTTATTTGTTTCCATGTAATTTTTTGGTTTCCTCTTTGATTTCTTGGTTGACCCATTTATTGTTTAGTAGCATATTATTTAACTTCCATGTATTTGTATTCTTTCTAGATTTTTTCTCATGGCTGATTTCTAGTTTCATAGTGTTGGAATGAAAAAGATGCATGGTATGACTTCCACCTTTTTGAATTTGTTGAGACTTGTCTTTGGCCTAATATGTGATCTATTCTGGAGAATGTTCCATGTGCACTTGAAAAGAATGTGTATTCTGCTGTTTTAGGATGGCCTCTTAGAATATATGTTAGAGCCATCTGGTCCAATGTGTCATTCGAAGCCCCTGTTTCCTTGTTCATTTTCTGTTTGGATGATCTATTCATTGATGTAAGTGCGGTGTTAAAGTCCCCTACTATTATTGTATTACTATCGATTGCTTTATGTTTGTTATTAGCTGCTTTATGTATTTGGGTGATCCCACATTGGATGCATAAATATTTATAACTTTTATATTTTTTGTTGGATTATTCCATTTAAGATATCATCGTGTCCTTCTTTGTCTCTTGTTACAATCCTTGCTGTATCATTTGAATAGGGTACAGTGTTTGCTTTACCATTGAGTATGGTCTTTACCATTGAGACTTATGGTCTTTGGTCTTTGAGACTATGGACTTATGGTCTTTCCTTCCCAATCAATGGGTCCCCTTTAACATTTCTTGTAGGACTGAATTGCAAATACTCATATAAGTATTGCAACCCCAGTTTTCATTTCCATTTGCATGATAAATTATTTCAATTTCTTCATTTCAATCTGTATGTGTCTTTAGGTCTGAGATGAGTCTGTTGTAGGCAGCATATAGAAAAGTCTTACTTTTTCATTCTTCTGTCACCCTTTGTCTTTTGATTGGAGCTTTTACTCCATTTCACTCAAACTAATTATTGATATGTACTTATTGCTATTTTGTTACTTGTTTTATGGTTGTTTTTGTAGTTCTCTGTTCCTTTCTTCTCTTGCTCTCTTCTCTCATGGTTTGTTGGCTTTCTTTAGGGATATACTTGGACTCCTTTCTCTTTATTTTTTCCATATCTTTTACTGGTTTTGATTTGTGGTTATTATTATGTTGTATATAATATTTTCTGCATATAGCAGCCAATATTAATTTGATGGTCACTTAAGTTTGAGCCCATTCTTTACTCTTGCCCCCTCACATTTTAGGTATATGATATCATACTTGACATCCTTCTGGGATCCCTGTAATGCAAA
The DNA here is from genome assembly GCF_011800145.1 of Mirounga leonina. Classification (NCBI taxonomy): domain Eukaryota; kingdom Metazoa; phylum Chordata; class Mammalia; order Carnivora; family Phocidae; genus Mirounga; species Mirounga leonina. The sequence goes on from NW_023270316.1 coordinate 47,437,290, forward strand.
TATTACTATGCTTAATGATGTCAGTGAATTCCCTGTCTTTTCATTTATTATTATTATTTTTTTCTCTTTCCTGTTTCACTTGGTTTATTTCTGTTACTTTGCCCTCCAGGTTGCTGATCCATTCTTCTGCTTCCTCTAGTCTGCTATGTATTCCATCTAGTTTATATTTAATTTCAGTTATTGAGTTCTTCAACTCTGATTGGTTCTTTCTTTTGTTTTCTATTTCTTTGTTAAGGGTCTCACTGAAGTCCTCCACTCTTAAGTCCAGTGAATATCTCAATGACCATTACTTTAAATTCTCTATCAGGCATATTATCTCCATTTCATGTAGTTATCTTGGTATAAATTGTCCTGTTCTTTCATTTGGGATATATTCTTGTGTTCTTCATTTTGTCAAATTCTGTTTCTGTGTGTTAGGGTAGCCCACTACATCTCCTGCTCTTGAAAGTAATGGCCTCATGAAGAAGAGGTCTATAGTTCCTGTAGTGTAATATCCCCTGTTCACCAGGACCTAGTATTTCAAGGGTGTCTCCTATGTGTGTTGTGTGTACCTTACTATTGTGCTTCAGCCAAGTTTGCCTTTATCCCAGTTATTTGCATTGGCTCCCTTTGCCTGTTGTGGGCAGAATTTGGTCCTTGTGTTGTTTGTGGGCCAGTCTGGAGTTGTCTTGGGTTTGAGTCAGGTCGGGCATTTTCTAGAGATGCAGTAGCACCGAATTGCAGGGTACTTTCCCTGTGTTGTGTACTGAAAAGCTTATTTGCTGGGTGATGCCGGCAGTCAGACCAGATGTCTGCTCTCTGTCCCCTGCTGGGACCTTAATGAGACTGGCCTGTGTGGTTATCTTCCCCTCTCCCTGGGGTAGGAGTCACTTTGGAGTGGTGCTGTCCCCTGTCTGGGCTGCTTGCACACCACCAAGTTTGTGGCACTGCTTTGAACAAACTCTACCAAGTGTGTCTTGGAGGGGCTAGGTCCACATAAAAATGTGGGGTGGGGTGTGCAGTGCCAGCAAGATCTATGCCACCACAGGAGTGGACCTGCAGCCACCAGGGATGAGACAGGCTTGGTGGAAGAAGGGGATCTGCAGAATTGTGTGAGGGCAGGGCAGCAGTGTTAGCAGGAGAGGCCTGGCAGCTGCCCAAAACTCCTGCCAAGGCTGGATGGTTGAGGGGTTGGGCCCACAGAAGTGTGTGGGGGTGGAGCCAGTGGTGTTGGCAAGTTAGGTGGAGAGTGTTGTTGCTGTGCTGGTTCCCACAGGTGTCTGTGTGAATAGGCTGGGGGAGGGGAAGGAAATGATAACTGCCAGCTCTTTGTTTCTGGAAAAGCTTTGCAATGATCCCTGCTCCTCAAGCACGTTCTCTGAGATTAGTAAACAAGTCTTTCCCATATAACCAAGGTGATTTTCAAACTGCTGTTTCTGTGCTTTATCTTTTTTTTTTTTTTTAAGATTTTATTTATTTGCGAGAGAGAGAATGAGAGACAGAGCATGAGAGAGAGGAGGGTTAGAGGGAGAAGCAGACTCCCTGCTGAGCAGGGAGCCCGATGCGGGACTCGATCCAGGGACTCCAGGATCATGACCTGAGCCGAAGGCAGTTGCTTAACCAACTGAGCCACCCAGGTACCCTGTGCTTTATCTTTGAGGAGCTTTTTGTTGTACTGTTTCTTTCGGGTTAGGGACTCAGATTTCTGTCACCCTCTGGCTTTCCCAGAACCAAACCTGCTGATTTTTAAAGTTCTAGGTTTTAACCATATGATTTCCCTGATATATGGAATTTAAGAAACAAAAAAGATGAACATAAGGGATGGGAAGGAAAAATAAAATGAGATAAAAACAGAGAGGGAGGCAAACCATAAGAGACTCTTAACTATAGAGAACAAACTGAGAGTTGCTGGAGGGGAGGTGGGTGGGGGATGGGCTAAATGAGTGATGAGCACTAGGTGTTATATGTAAATGATGAATCACTAAAATCTCCTGAAACCGATACTATGTGATATGTAACTAATTTGAATTTAAATAAAAACTTGGAAGGTAAAAAAACAAAACAAAAACAAAAAACTAGATATTAAGCCTCACTGATTTAAGAACTCATGAAATTCAGCCTCTCTCGTTTTCAAAGCCAAGTGTCTTGGGGTTCATTTTCCCCATGTGGGTTCCCATGTCTTAGGTGTGTTTCTCTCCCCTCTATGTGCCCAGTGTTCCTCCCTCCCACAAAGAGTCCCTCTAGTCTATTTAGCTCCTGGCAGTATCTCCAACTCCCCCTACTCTCTGCAATGGGCCTCTTCTCTACATTTAGCTGTGGAGAGTCTGTTCTACTTGTCTTTGGGTCATTTTTTAGGTTATTTACAGATTGGGTGTTATCTAGTTGTATCTGTGGGATGAGGTGAGTTTAGGATCCTCTTACTCCATCTTTCCTGGAAGTCTTCCACTTTCTGTATTGCTTGTTTATTTCGTTTTGTTTTTCATATTGTTTTTAACTCTTCTTTATTTAGCATTATATCATAAGCATTTTCTGAGTTAATTTTTTCAAAATCACAATTTATATACTTCCATAATAACCCATTATAAGGCACAATATAATAATTTTGCATATTCAATTTTAGAAGTTAATTTTTATTTCTTTAATGTTAGAAGAGTATAAATACATATTACTATTACTCATGTTATAACACACCTATGAAATTCGAGCATTTTTTTATGTTTAGGAATATAATTTTTATTATATTTTTAACCATCATAAATAATGTAACAATATTTATGAATAATTCATTGTTCTAATTATTCATTACTTCCTATTGATATATTCCATGCAGTAGAAGTTTTCCAACCATTCAAGAGTCAGTGAAACTATCTCCCAGTCTATAAACTTATGCCTATACAATTAAGTCTCCTCTCAACTCATATAACTTTGTAAATTTCTCTAATCTACACTTATTACTGAAAAATAGCATCAAATTGTTTTTACACAAATACAAAATATTGTTTACATATACTTCTTCAAACATCTTCAGTGGTTCTCCATTTATTAGAGTAAGAAATCTAGCTCTTCTGACTGATATTCAGAATGTTTTCACACCAGTTCAGGTTTATTTTTCCTAATGTATCTTCATGCATCTTCCCAAACAAAATTATATCTGAAGAGTTCAAAGAATCCTATGACTTTTACAAATTGCATATCTATATTCTTAATACTCTCATGCTGACTTAATTCCCACATGTCTGCCCAAAATTTGGGAATCCATCACCAACAACCCACCAGGACAGTTGCTTTTTTTGTTGTTTGTTTATCAGAATTCCTATAGTATTCACTGATACAACTACACATTTAATGTCTATTTACATTAAAATTCCTTTTAATATTTTGTGAAATTTCGGTTATATTTCTTATATACTAACCATACCAAGTTAATTGGAAATGAACTATAAAAAGAGCCCTTTTTTCTAGACCAATCACTGCCATTTAAAAGTTAGCAGTTCAACTCACCTTATCATCTGTAGAAAAGAAAAGCTATGTACATCCTGCCCATTTCTCATGATTATTCAGAAAAACAAATGAAATAATGAATTTTTAAAAATATCTATTAAGTAATATCTATTAAATATAATATCTATTAAATATATCTATTGAAATTTTTAAAATATCTATTAAAATAAACTGGCATTTTCCTTTGTACTTTGTCTTCTAATATAGTCAAGATTATTCTAAAGTTTCCTTATAATACACATAAGAATTGGGTATATTTGTATTCATAATATAGACCAATTCTCGGAGAAGATGACAGGAATAATCCACCATATGTTTTTACCCTCTTTAAAATGGCTCTTCTATTGGTTCCAGTAATTGGATAAAGTAGCATAATCAACTTCATGTCATTTGTTATGAAACAAAACAATTTCAAAAAGATAAGAATAAATCACTTCCAGGAATTCTGTGTTTAAAATGTTAAAGGGAGTCAAAAGTAGTATTATTTCTGTTTAATGTGATTAACAAATAAGAGCCAAATTAAGAATAAAATAAAATGGAATAGAAGGGAGAGCGTGTGTGTTAGTTTTGTGGGGTAACTAGTCAGTCATAGTAATAATAGAAATAGCCACTACCTGTACTTGAATATAATTATAAATTGGTTTGGGGAAGTATAATATTAGGTGAAAATAAGATAATCTGGAAGATTTAAACAAATAGAGCTTCTTATAAAACTTTCAAAAATTCAAATAGGTGAAGCAAAGAGGTAGTGCCTCTGACATTTTTTCATCTCCCACGTTAGGAAAGTTCAGAGAGCAAATTATAAAACAGCCTATGAAATTTGTATTTGCTTTATAAAAGTTCTGGGAAATTTATGTATGACAGAGAAAGTCAAAGTCTTTTTCAAAAACAGTCTTCTAAATGCATCAGTATTTGCTGTCATTACTATGGAAATCATAAATCTGATAACCTGACCTTGAAATATAAAGTAACCCCTCTTTTTCTCTTATTTAAACAGTTTCAGTTAAGGGTGACAATGAAGGGAAACTGGCACATTTTAAGAATGTATAGGTATTTGTGGAATAAAACAAATAAGTATATTATTTAATTATGATTGGGTTTATACTATAAATATATTTTTTGGCTAATGTCCAATAACCAAATGTCATTTAAGTAGTTAATCCCTGAAACACTGAAATTAAACACTTGATAGACTGCTGAAAATATGTTTTTGGAGAAATGCTGATAATCAGCAGATCTGCTATCTTTCCACTTAGCCTGTAACAACTCTAAAATGGTGTGTCCTAACAAAATAATTGTGTCTTTTAGATTCACATGAAAGATCATTTAAAGTCATATTTTCTATGAAGTTAAGAGTTTTAGGATGTGGCAAATAGTCTGTATTTTTTTTCCCTTTTGTAAAAAATATTAACATTAGAAGGAATGAGATGCTGTTGTAATGAGGAGTGTAGCCTGTGATTTTCAAACAGCTGTGGTTTCCTGAAAGCCAACTTTCAAAAATTAAGTTATTTAATTCATCCAATTTTACTGAAAAAAAAAATTGTGTTATCTAGCTCAGATCTGGGTTAGCATTTGCACATCTTCTAATCTGTGGTAAGATGACCTCAGGACAGACATCTGTTTGGATGTCTTGGATGACTTCACATACAACCATCTGTTCATGGAAGGGTAGCCTCTTCAAAATTGGTCAGAACCTTTGATGAGACGTTAAGAGCACAGAGTTTTTCAGTATTGCTGTACTCTTACTATGTTACACTGAAAAAAACCAAAAAAAGCAAAACTTGAGAATCACCATGTTTTAGGTTATACCAATCGATGGCATATTAGTTGAAGATTCTAAATCCTTTTTAACTTTAATAAATGAACACCAAAAAAAAAATTGACATATAAAATCTGATATCTATATTTTAAACAAATATCTGAGAAATCTATAACAAAAGTAATAAATGATGAACTATTAAAAACAGCAATGAATTTCTGATTATAAAATAGCACTGTGATTTATTTATTTTAAAGAGAATGGGGAAAACAACTGCAAGAACAATAAATCTACAACTTCTAAACAAGTTGAATTTGCTGTGATTGAGAAACAAAAGCAAAATAAGACCTACTGTTTTCTCAGCAAATAATAATAAATTTGAAGAATAAAAATGACCCATCAGGTTTTCAGAATCATGAATCTTTTAAATTTTTCATAAACTAATGCAACTATGATAATCATATTTATAAAAAAAGAGTGAACATTATATCAGAAAATGTAGCATTCTAAGCTACTTGACACTATACCAACCTACTGTTGAGCTGTCTCAAGTGTCTCTCACTCTACTTAGAGATGGGAATATTTATGATGATTATTCTACCAGTCAGCATAGACCATCTGTTTTGTGTAAACATAACCTCTAAAGTAGCTAACACAACAAGGTATCTTTTGTTTTTATGGGAGAGCAGGGTTAGGTTTTTGTTTGTGTTTATTGTTTTGTACTTTTTCCTTATTCATATAAAATCCACTGCAGGTTTGAGTTATTTGACAAGGGAGCTGACTTCCAATCTGTGGCTCCATCTAAATACATTCTTCCGTGATTACTGTAAGAGAGTAGGATCTTGTACTAGCAATTGAATGCACTGGCCAGAAAGAGACACATGCCATTTCTGTCCCCAAGCCATTGGCCAAAATAAGTTGCATGGCACTATCTAGATAAAGAATGGGGTAGAAAATATAATCTGTGTCTGAGAAAGAAAAGAAATCAGATAATGTGCGCAAACATACATGTGTATATGTGTGGATGTAGATTACACATATGTATATATGCACATATGTGAAATATATTTGTATATTATATTCTTTATTAGGAAGAAGATTAGACATTAACCCATGTGCCAGCTGTTGGATGAATTTATTTTATTTATTTGTTTATTTTTTTAAGATTTTATTTATTTATTTGACAGAGAGAGAGATAGCGAGAGCAGGAACACAAGCAGGGGGAGTGGGAGAGGGAGAAGCAGGCTTCCCGCCGAGCAGGGAGCCCGATGTGGGACTCGATCCCAGGACCCTGGGATCATGACCTGAGCCGAAGGCAGACGCTTAACGACTGAGCCACCCAGGCGCCCACAAATCTAAGTAATTTTAGTAGAGTTTATGTTTGTTCAAAAATTTGGTGGAAATTTGGGACATAATCACCTAGAATGACTTACCTTACTAAGTCTGCAGTGGGAGAAATGCAAAGAACAAAAATCCATTTCATGGATGATGGAACTGATGTTCAAAAGAGTTGGGAAGGGATCTTACCTCACAAAGTTCACTAGTGATGGTGCCAGGATTACAATCAATCCTTCCTGATTTATATAGAATATCTTTCATTTTAAAGCAAGGTTTTCCATCTTCTAATAAAAGAAGGGTGGGCATCTGGGTGGCTCAGTCCATTAAGCATCTGCTTTCAGCTCAGGTCATGATCCCAGGGTCCTGAGATCGAACCCCATGTTGGGCTCCCTGCTCAGCAGGGAGTCTGCTTCTCCTTCTCTATCTGCCCTTCCCCTATTCATGCTTCCTCTCTCTCTCTCAAATAAATAAGTAAAATCTAGAAAGAAAGAAAAAGAGAAAAAAGAAAGAAAGAAAGAAAAAGAAAGATTGATTTTTCCAAGGGCAACTACCTGAAATCATACTTTTGATTAGATTTCCAAACATCTGTTAGCCTTTAAATTCATCTGTTCCAAATTCTGTTATTTTTAATCAGAGCTCATTTTATGTTCTTCACTAAGAGTATCAAGTAAATATGAAGTAAGTACTGCCCAGAGAATTAAAAAAAAATAAAAAGAAGCAAGAGATCCATTCATTTATTCAGGTAAATAGACCTTTTTTTTTTTTTTTTTAAATGACTGATTCACTATCCGCCTTCTCTAAGCCTCCCACTGGGCAACTAAAAACAGTCAGAGAAAAATCACACACTGAGGAGACTTTTAGCAATATAAGTGCATAGTCACTAACCTCAGCTGGACCTCAGTACTAGCTGAAAATTTTATTATTACATTTGTTTTGTCTAGTTTCTATAGTCAAACTTTTCTATCCTCCACACTCTTCTACCTGAGTGGTTCTCAGCAGATGACCTTACCTCCGACTTGGTAGAACAAATAAAGTCTACCACAAGCAACCACCTCAAATTCCTGCCACCAAGTCTTCAATTCTACATCTATCTGCACTTATTTTTAGTGCAGATATATATATGTATGTGTTTTCCCTATCCTTCTCTATTCTATCCCAATGTAAACTTTGTTTCTGTTCTTGCATCAAATTCACACTAATACATATTTGCAGTCTTATTATTTGGCAGGGTAAGTTCTCCTCAGTCTTTCATTGTTTTGCTCTGTTTTGTTGCCTGTTTCTTTTTTCTTCTTTTTTATATAGGTTGACTCAGCTATCCATGGCCTTTTTATTTTTCATATATTTTTTTCTTGGATAAATTTGTCAAACTTCTCAAAAATTTAGATGAAAATTTGATTAATATTGCTTGAATATATTAACATATTTTTAATATCAAATTGGGCTATCTTTCATTTATTCAGATCTTATTTTGTGCTCCCTAATAGAATTTTGAAATATTCTATATAGAGATTGTATGTATTTTTTTTTTTTAAAGATTTTATTTATTTGAGAGAGAGAATGAGATAGAGACAGAGAGAGCATGAGATGGGGGAGCGTCAGAGGGAGAAGCAGACTTCCTGCTGAGCAGGGAGCCCGATGCGGGACTCGATCCCGGGACTCCAGGATCATGACCTGAGCCCAAGGCAGTCGCTTAACCAACTGAGCCACTCAGGCGCCCGAGATTGTATGTATTTTTATTTAAACTCCTAGATTCCTTAGATTTTCTGTTGCTACTTTAAACGGTATCTTCATTTTTGTAAGACTGCTTCTTTTATTGAGCCATAATTAAAACACAGGGAAACCCACTTCCTGTTTACATTTGGATAAGTTTTGACAACAGCATAAACCTGTGTAAGCCACATTCCTCTCAATATATATATATGTATGTGTGTGTGTGTGTGTGTGTGTGTATATATATATATATATATATGGCAATATATATTTTCTCTGCCCCAGAATTCTTCCTCTTGCCCATTATCAGTCAATTCCAACTTTTGCTCAAGCAAGTGTTGTTTTGATTTCTATCACCATGGGTTTTCTTATGATGGGTTTGCCTACTCTCAAATTTCACACAAAGGAAATTATACAGTTATGTACTCTTATGTGTCTGACTCCTTTCATTCAGTTGAATATTCTTGACATTATCCATGTAGTTACATGTACCAATAGTCTATTGTTATTGCTGAGTAGTACGCCATCGTATGAATATATCAGTTCATTTGTTTTTCTGTTGATGAAAACATGGAATGTTTTCAGTTTGGGCTAGAATGAGTAAAGTTACTATGAATATCTTTGTAAAAGTCTTAGTGTGGACATTTCATTTTTTAAATGTCTAGAAGTGGAATTGCTGAATTCTAGAGTAAGTGAACATTTATAAGAATTGCTCAACAGTTAAAAAAAAACAAAACAAAAAACAGTTGGACCTTTTCATCCCCATCAGTAAGAAAGTTCAGGTAGCTCCATACTCTCAACAATATTTCTTATCAGATTTTTTTAAGTCACATGTCTTTTCTATTTTAACCATTAAAAATCATACAGTTGCCTCTAAGGATTGCTATAGCTACAAATATCAGAATGTTATGTTTTAATTATTCAGTTAAAATTTATTTTAAAATTTTTCCTTTTGATTTTCTTCTTCGATTCTTGCATCATAGATATGTGTTTAGTTTAATTTTCAAGTATTTGAAGATTTTTTTAATATCTTAATGATTTCTAATAGTATACCTTTGTGGTTCAGAAACCATGCTCTGAATGATTTTGATCCTTTGAAATTCATGGAGACTAATTGTTTTGATGATTCTGAATTAATGTTTTATATTAACTTGAGAAGAATGTACTTTTATGGAGTGGGGTTTTCTATGCATATATATAACATCACTCTGGTCATTTGTGCTGTTCAAATTATTTACATCATTTTAGATTTGTCTAAATCTTTCAGTTACTGACATGTAATGTTAAAGTCTGCAGCTATATTTGTGGATGTGTTTATTTCTCTCTTTAATACTGACTTTTTTCCTTTATCTGGGATCTGTACCACTGCATGCATATATATATTACACTTTAAGTATTGTTGGTAACGTGACCCTTTTGTCACTATCAAATGGCCTTAATTTATAATCTTGTACTATTGTTTTTTTAATTCACTTTCTTTCTGATATTAATAGAGCCACTTCAGCTTTCTTATGCTGCATAGAAGAATGTGTAAAATAAGTTTTTCCTTTTTAGATTGTCAATATTGGTGGCTTTATGTTGACTTCTGACTAACGTTGGTTTGTTTTTATTATGTACATACAATAGGAAGATATGCTTTAAAAAGCAAATGAATTATATATTTTCCTACAAAGAAATCGCCCAAGGAATTATTGCCAACTAGGCAAAAATGTTTGTATTTTTTTCCCCTAAACAAAATTTTAAAATTGAGTTATCTATTGGGACTAAATTTAGATGAACAGTAATTTCCTGGGTATAGTTTCTTAGCTCCTCTGAAGCTAAGGCTATATTTCTCTCTGTGCTATAGGATTGTCTAAGACATTCTTAGGGGCTTATAATTATTTTATTACTTTATTACAAATTGCACCTGAACTCTATCACTTTACATATTTAATTCTAGGTGTACTCTATTTTCTTATTAGATTTTTAAAAGTGCAATTAGTCTAATCTCCATTACTCTCCAAATGTCTAGATTTTCTTCTCCCATTTTTTCCCTTTGAGACAAGTTTAAAATATTAGTTCAGTATCTTGGCTACTAAAAACTCATCATTAATTTTATTTCCTCTTAATTTATAGCAAGCTATTATCCTTCCTGTCTCATTCCCTTCTGCTACATTTGTTGCCTGTAGCTTTTATTTTATGCTCTCACTTATTTTCACTTGCTATCAAGCTTTAACCAATCAATGCATGTGAGTGTGTATCTGTATATTTGTGGCATCTTATTACTTTATTTTGTACCAAGCAATTAATGTGTTTGAGTTTTTATATTGTTTTGACTTACCTGTGTTGTCTTTCTATATTAATGATCATTGTATTTCATGGTGTGAAATACAATAAATAAAAATTCCATTAATAAAAATTCCTCTCGGGCGCCTGGGTGGCTCAGTTGGTTAAGCGACTGCTTTCGGCTCAGGTCATGATCCTGGAGTCCCTGGATTGAGTTCCGCATCGGGCTCCCTGCTCGGCAGGGAGCCTGCTTCTCCCTCTGACCCTCCCCCCTCTCATGTGCTCTCTCTCTCTCATTCTCTCTGTCTCAAACAAATAAATAAAATCTTAAAAAACAAATAAATAAATAAATAAAAATAAAAATTCCTCTCTAATAATCTTATAAAATGTATCCACTCAGGAGGATAATGCTTTCTCCTTTGCCTATGCAGTAACATAATTATAAAGCCTTCTTTTTAAACAGATGGAGCTTAGAAGTTAGTTAGATGAACAGTTTATGGCAGTGATAATATAATGAGAAGAAAACTGGCAAATTATTATACCTCAAAACAGATTCTTTTCTCTATTAATTATATGTTATCAGCATACACATAGGCAAAAGGTCTTCTTGAAAATGTTTGCAAACCAGAAAAGATCACATTTATTTTCAGGTGAGCAAAAAGAGTCAAAAGAGTAAGGGAAATTCCAGAAAAATATGTTGTGGAGTACAATCATGATTTGGAAATGCCATTCTAAACAGGAGTATTTATGACTGAAAAGTCTACCAAGTAATGCCTGAGATTTTTTAAAAAGATATTTTATTGGGGAAAAATAATGCTGCTGTTTAAGTGGGATTTCTGCAGATTTTATTCATCTGTTTTGTGTGGTGTTTTCATTACCTTCGGTGGTAAAAAATCTCTCCCGTAGAATTTTCCAATTGAAAACTGGACACTGAATATTCAAACAAAGCAAATATAAACCCTGTGGGATTGGGTGTTGGATATTCAGGAAGAAATGTCCCTTTTAGCCAAGACCAAGTTTTGGAAACAAACTGACAACACTAACTGTGTTTTAATAAAAATCATTTCACTGCCTCAATATGCACGGCAAACAGCTGCAAGTGTCAGGTTCAGATAAGCTGAAAGCAAGATGGCTGAAAGGTACATTTTCTAATCAACTTCCTGAATTATCTTTGACTCCTGGTATGGCCTCACATGTGACCTAATTATGAAGCATAACATGCCAATATTTTTATAACAAAAAAATGAAAATTGGTCTTTTAATTTTTTGGAAGTGGTTCATGATGTTATCCTTGCCCTGTTACTTCAATGAATTTTAGATAAACTCTTCCCCTTAAATGTTGTCTTCTGACTAAAAAGTGGCAGACACCGATTTTGGGTGACATCACTTTCATTCTGAGTTCCATTATGCACATTTTGCAAGTTCTCAAATTTATATATTTCAGTAGCTATTTTTTTTTTTTTCCTGAGGCCATAGTTGGTTAAAGTCTTTTAAAAATGAATTTTATCTAGGCCATGGCCAAAGTGGTTTACTTTTTAAAAAGTAGACAGTAAAGACATGGGAATTCAAAATAACATGCCTAGGTATGTTTATTAAGAGTAAGATGGGAAATATGGCTTATATTATTTTTTTTCCTGCTCTATACTTCAAAAAGTTTAGTGATTCACTTCCATATTAATCTTTCTTTGTTCTTAATTCCCCTATCCCATCCTGTTCTTCCTCCTTTCTTTCTTCTCTCCCCTCATCTTCCCTCTCCTTTCTCCCTTCTCCCCTCTGCCCTCCTGAAAGGCACTTTTTTTTTTTTGCCATGAACAAGCATGATATAGAATTTAGATTTCTTTTTTTTAAGATTTTATTTATTTAGAGAGAGAAAGAAGAGAGAGAGAAAGTGAGGGAGGGGCAGAGGGAGAGAGAATTTTAAGCAGACTCCACGCTCAGCATGGAGTCCCACACAGGGCTTGATCTTATCACCCTGAGATCGTGACCTGAACTGAAATTAAGAGTTGGATGCTCAACCAACTGAGCCACCCAGGCACCCCTGAAAGGCACTTTTTTTAGAATTTATATTTCTTAAGCTGTAGTTAGCATTGAAAAATTTGTACATGGAAAGATGACTAAGAGCATTTCAGGAAATAGATGCAAAAGGTTCTGATGTAGAAACGAATTTGGCTAGTTCAAGAAACTAAAACACTAGTAGAGAAATGAGAGTTCTAACTGATAAAATGGTATCCATGTGGATTTTGATATTACTTAAAAATGATAAGTAGAGAAGAGAAGAAAGATAAACAAGTATTTAACTTCTTCAGTGACTGCCAGAGGAGTGAACAAGAGACAATTAGGTGAAGAGAGATGATAATGTTTGAGCCTTGAGTAACACACAGTGAAAGAGAAAGTTTTGCTCTTATGTTTTTGGTGGTAGTGGTATCTTTTAGGACAGTAAGACCTAGAAGTGGCTACTGCAAGGAAAGAGGTATCAATTTATCCTCCCAGTACAGGCATATCAAACAACAAAAATAGTTCCAGATAGGTGAAATTATAGGAGAAGCTGATGTTCAATTAACAGCTGGTTTTCCATAAAAGCAAAGATAGTAAGAACAAGGCAAAGTGGTACAAATATAGGCAGGTTTGTTGATTATAAATTGGTGGAAATTATGGAGAGAAAAGGAAGGGATGGTGGTTTGGATTAGGTTAGGAAATATACAGAAATGATATCTTAGATTGATTGGAAGGATGAGACTTCTGTCAGTGACTGGGGTCAGCCGAACTCCAAGGCAAGTTGGATTCATTCTAACAGTCTGAGTGAGGCAGGGTAACTAGACTTATTGCTATATTTCCAAATACATCCTCTCAGCTATAGCAGCATACAATGTACAGATTCTTGAAAGCTTCCTGTTTACACATGGTGCTGATACACAAATGATAACTTCTTAATGTTTCCTGATTCTGAACCAATTATTCCAGTAAAGGTGAAACAATGGCAAGTAAAAATTGTCTGTAACAGTAAAGAAATAATAGAAACCAAAAGGCTCAGGGGAGTGGATTACTCATGATGTATATTCATAAATGCAAATAGGCAGTGTGTTAATTTGCTGACGATGCCATAACAAAATACTACAGACTGGCTGGCTTAAACAGTAGAGATTTATTTTCTCACCTTCTTGAGGCTAGATGTCTGAGATCAAGGTATTAGCAAGCCTGATTTCTTGTCAAGTCTCTCTCCCTGGCTTACAGATGGCCACCTTTTTACTGTGTCTTCACATGGTCAACTCTCTGCATGCACATGATTGGTATTTCTATCTATGTGTCCACATTTCTTGTTCCTACAAGGATATCAATCACATTGGACTAGGGCCCACCCCAAAGACTTGATTTTAACTTAATCACCTTTTCAAAGACCCTATCTCTAAATATGGACACACTCTGAGGACAGGATTTTAGGAAATATGAATGAGCATATGGACATACGGATTTTGGGGGAACCCATAATAAGCAAGTAAGGTTAATGTGCTTTTATCTAAAGGTCCATCTGTGTGCCTTTATAACAGAGGATTGTCTATTCTACCACCTACTTGTAAGGTTGGAGATGTGCAGCAAGGAAAGAGCAAAATATACCTAAAGAGCGCACCATGACTGGAGTTTATTCTTTGGCCTCTCGATACCTCATGAAAATGCAGAACTAGATATAAATAATTTGACAAGCAGACATAGTAAATAGTGTTTCATTCAGTGCAGTCTACAAAAATTGAAAACTTCCAGGTGTGTGTATAAGTAAACATAAAATAGGCTATATACATGTGATAAAATCTACCATGCTTTTAAAGAAAAAAAGAACACCAACAGTTAAATTTCAAATTTGTTACTAATTAATGATGTGGCATTAGACAACTCACCCAGACATAATAAACCTCTCCATTTATTCTCTTCAAAATGAGAGTTATGGATAAATTCTACCTAGGGATTCTTTTAGTTTCAAAGTTTCTATCTCTATTTTTTCAAATATTAAATAAGACGAGCATAAAAATGGGGTAAGAGTTGAAGAACTATAACAGTATGACACATAATATTATTCTAATCTTATAATCTTAAATATTTTTTTATTTTCTCAAAATTTGATGTTGCATTTTTTTTTTTTTGGAGGGGAAGGGTGATATTAAGCATAGCCTCGACTTTAAAGCTTCAATACTCCTTCATATCTCATGTTAAATCCTATTTTCAATAATATTACTCTGTTTCAGAGGAGCATCACAAACTTCAACATTTTTGTGTGTTTACAAAGTAAAGGGAGAGTTATAACTATTATCTTGCTACTAGGTTTAGGTTTACTTAACAAGTGATCTTACTCTAATGTAAACCACCCCACAGCTCCCCTGCAAAACTTCTAACAGGATATTTTAAAAACAACACTTGCAGGTAAAGAACAAAAGTAAAACAAAAAAACAAATAGTAGAATAACTATACAAAAACCTAACTAGATCACATCATTATCTGTGCAAAATACCTTCCATCTCAAAAGTTAATTTTTCTAAACTGAAGAAGATGTCACCACATTCTAAGTTGCCCATTTATTATTTCTTTAAAGTTTACATATAGATCCACTTATTTTGAATATAAGGGCTGAAATAAATGCAATGAATCGGGAACATAGAACCTTTGTAGCTCAGTATAGGTAATGAAGGTTAAAGTCTTTCAATACTAGAACAAACCAAAAAAGCCATAAGTATTCTATTTTTTCTTATTCACTAATCCGTTTGTTCAAATCATGCTTTTCTTTTTCCTGATATCTTGGAAGACTTTATTCTCTGCATATTCTCTTATGTTTCACTTTTTGTAATTTGGAACTTCTTGTCTATTTCCCCCTAGGAAGTCAAAATGTAAATACCTTTTAAAAAAGTTCTGTTGTACTGACAGATGATATAAACATCGTGGTGTCAGGAGTCATTACTTTTTTCACTCCTCTTTGATTTACAACTAATTGAGCATTAAAAAAAAAAAAAAATTGTACAGTGTACTGGAACATGTAAGAAATTCACCCATTTGTGCACCAGAAAGCAGGTTGATTGAATTGTGGAAGAGGCATCAGAGTGAGGGAAGTGGTGACAGGAGCAGTGGTGGCAGAGAAGGCAGTGAGCAGTCTGGCTGTGAGTCAGCACTGACTTTTCTGGCAGAGGAGGTAGGGAAAGAAGACAATGAGTAGGGGCCTGCTCAGCCACATGGACTATAGCTGAAGGGACCCATTGATCTCTCTGAGGCTAAGGGAAAGGCTCAAGGGAGAGGTAAGGAAAGGGAAGAAGACAAAGAGGAACAAAAGAATGCATCTCCTACTGTCTGTCCTGAGAGGAAGAGGACAGCCCACAGACTTCTGGTACTCCCCCAGACTTGAGGATCCCCCTATTGAGCTGTGGGCACACAAGTACTAAGTGCATACCTCCCCCAGTCTGAAGCTACCCTTTGCCTTTTTTTCTTCTTCTTCTTCTTCTTCTTCTTTTTTTTTTTTTTTTATATGCATGCTCCCAACCTTAGTGGTGAGTAAGCTCTTTGAAGAGAAAACAAAAACTTGTACTGTAACACTACCTTCTGGAAAACAAAGGGAAGGTTCCTTATTATCAACTTGTTGAACTGTTAGAGTCAAAGTAAACAAGGCTTGCCTAATAAAGAAACATGTTTACTACTTCAAATGCAGTGACAGAGGCACTTTTCATCTCACACCATGAAAAATCATGGTAATATGGTATTACAAAAAGAAAATGACAATTTTCTGGCAAATGAACCTAAAGACATGGGATATTGCAATATAGCTGATAAAGAATTTTAAGTAGCTCTTATGAAGAAAATCAACAAGCTGCAAGAAAATTCAGAAAGGCAGTACAGTGATCTTGGAAATAAAAATAACAAACAGAAGGAGTACTTTACCATAGAGATTGAATTTCTATAAAGGAACCAAACAAATTCTGGAGTTGAAGAACTCAATAATGAGATGAACTAGAATGCATTGGAAATAGAGCAGATCATATGAAAGAGAGAATTAGTGAGCTTGAAGATCAAAATACAAAAAATGATGCAGGTGGAAAAGGAGAGAGAACTAAAATTTTTAAAAGGTGAAGAAATCCTACGAGAACTATCTGACTCCATTAGAGAATCCAACATAAAAATAATGGGCATCCCAGAAAGAGAAATGAGGGAGAAGGCAGAGAGTGTATTTAAAGAAATAATAGCTGAGACTTTCCCAAGCCTTGGAAAGGAACTGGATATATAAGACCATAAAGCCAATAGAATACCTCATTATCTCAATGCACAAGGACCTTCTCCAGTTTTATATTAAAACTGTCAAAAATCAGTGATCAAGAATTTTAAAGGTAGTCAGAGAAAAGAAGACAGTAACCTACAAAGGTACCCTCATTAAGCTATCAGCAGACTTCTCAGCAGAAACTCTACAAACCGGCATAGAGTAGAATGACATATTCAAAATATTGAAAGATTTAAAAAGCCAGCCGAGAAGAGTACTCTATCTGCAAAGTTATTTTTCAGATATGCAGAAGAAATAAAATCTTTCCCAGACAAACAAAAGCTAAGTCCTGGCTTACAAGAATGTTGAAAGGAGCCCTTTCAGCTAAAGCAAAAAAGACAGAGGTACACAAAATCCAGATTAATATGAGAGTCAGAATTAGAATAAGTCTTTTTAAAAGTATATTAAACTTTTAACTATAGCCTAAAGGTTAAAATAAATGAGCATTAAAAATAACTACCTATCACAACTTGGTAATGAAAGCATAGCATAAAATGAGATAGTTTGTGACATCAAAAATATAAAAGAGGAAGAATATAAGGATGGGACTTTTATAGATGAATGTAGATAAATTGCCATCAGCAGAAAAAAAGACTATCTACGAAATGTTTCATGTAAACCTCATGGTGGCCATAAAAGCAAAATCTAGAACAGAGACACAAAACATAAAAATGGGGAGACTTAACAAGTCTCAACTTACAAAGCTAGACAAAAACAGAAGGAAAAAGAAACGATGGAGAGACAAAATAACCAGAAGTCAAAAGTTAAAATAGCAGTATAAATCGTGACATATTAATAATCACCCTAAATATAAACGGATTGAACTCACCAATCCAAAAGGCATGGAATGGCTGGATGGATAAAAAAGTGAAACCCAACTATCTGCTGCCTACAAGAGACTCGTTTCAGGTCCAAAGACACTCATAAATCAAAGTGAAAGATGGAAGGTGATATTCCAAGCAAACAGAAATGAAAAATAGGCAGGTATAGCAATGCTTGTATCAAAGACTTATATCAAGCCTAAAAAGGTAACAAACAAAAGAGGTCATTATATGATAAAGGGATCTGTACATCAAGAAGATATAACAATCCTAAATATGTACGCTCCCAACACCCAAGCACTGAAGTATATTAAGCAATTAATAACAGAACTTAAGGGAGAAATAGACAACAATACAATAATTGTAGGGGACTTCAATACTTCACCTTTAGCAATAGATAGATTGTACAGACAGTCAAAAAGGAAACATTGGAATTAAAACACACTTTAGAACAAATGGACTTAATAGACAAATACAGAGCTTTCCATCCAAGAGCGGCAGAATACACATTCTTCTCAAGTGCACATGGAACATTCTCCAGGATAGATCATATAATAGGACACAAAGCAAATCTCAGCAAATTTAAGAAGATTGGAATGATACCAACTATCTTCTCTGACCACAATGTTATGAAACTTAGTAATCAGCAATAAGAGGACTTGAAAGTGAGCAGATTTACAAATATGTAGAAACTAAACAACACACTTCTAGACAATCATTGGGTCAAAAAGTCAAAAGGGAAATAAAAAAAAATCTCAAATGAAAATGGAAATACAACATGTCATATATTGTGGGATGCAACAAAAGCAGTTCTGAGAGGAACGTTTGTAGCAATAAATGCATATATTAAGACATTAGAAAAAATCTAAAAACTTAATTTTATACTTCAAGGAACTCAAAAAAGAACAAACTAAGTCCAAAGTTACCAGAAGGAAAGGCAGAATAATTAAAATGGAAGTAAATGAAATACCAGAAAAAATAAAAAGGATCAGCAAAAGAAAAGATCCTTCGAGAATATAAAATCGACAAATCTTTAACTAGATTAAGAAAAAAGAAAACTCATATGATCCAGCAATTCCAACTCTGGATATATATCCAAAGAAAATGAAAACAGCAAAATATATGCACACCCATATTTACTGGAGCATTATTCACAATAGCCAAGTTATTGAAACAGTTCAAATGCCCATCAATAGATGAAGGGATAAAAAGACATGTGGTTCATATACACAATGGCATATCATTCAGCCGTGTGAAAGGAAGATATCCTCCCATTTGCAACAACATGGATGGACATTAAGCACATTATGCTAAGTAAGGTAAGTTGGACAGAGAACAAGTACTATATGATATCACTTAAATGTGGAATTTAAAAAAAGTTAAACCTGTAACAAACAGAGTAGAGTAGTGGATACCAGGGGATGGAGGGAAGAGGAGGATAAGAGTGATAATATTTAAGGGTAGATACTTGTAATGAGTAGTAAATAAGCCATAGAGAACTAAAGCACAGTATATTAAATATAGATTATAATAGTGTACTATAATTATGTAACCTGATAAATACATTGCTACATTGGCAGTCATATTGCAGTATATAATGGTATCAGAGTAACACATACTACTTACTCAATGTTGCCTGTCAAATTTATTCAACAAAATTTTCTTCTAATTCTCTTACTGCTCAATTAAAATATATCTCATTTTAGCTGGGAAGAATTTATACATAGGTTGTATATAAGAATATATGGTTTATTAAATTTTTTTTTTCTTTACTATAATCTTACAAAGACCCTATATTTTCCTAATCCTTATCACTCACAATTTAGGTAAAAAATCAGCTTTTCTTGACCAAAGATGGAAGTGCTGACTGATACGTAAATTATCTCCACTAGTTTTTCTATGGTATTTATTTCTCTCAAGGTATTAATTGTGTATCATATTACTCTCCATCTTTGATGGCTTTTAAATCAGATTATTCTATTGGTTAAATAATTTTTCTTCTTTTAATTTTTTTCCTAGTTCTTTGGATGTTCTACATGTGATATTTCCCTCATTTCTTTTACCTCGATTTTTTTTCCCTATCTTTTTTAGCACTTACTTACTTTAGGAGTTAAGTATGCAACAATCCTGATTGATAACTTAAAGATAAGCTTAAGATAAATTTGTAATGCACTGATTATGGGATTTACATCATAGGTATTGTTGTGAAATTATTGCTGGTATAAACCAATGTCCTCAATTTCTAAAGATATTTGTGAATTTTAGAAATCTCATTGAGATAATCTCAAATTTGTTCATCCCTTGCCCCCATGTTCACAATTAAATTTATGTTTCTTATATCAATATTTAAGCTGAATACTTATAATTCAGTGCAATTTTAATTAGGATTTTTAGAACAGTATTCCCTGTTTTTATTTTATTTTTCTTATTTTATTTTTTTATAATTTTTTTTATTATGTTAGTCACCATACAGTACATCATTAGTTTTTGATGTAGTGTTCCATGATTCATTGTTTGCATATAACACCCAGTGCTCCATGCAATACGTGCCCTCCTTAATACCCACTACCAGGCTCACCTATCCCCCCACCCCCTCCCCTCTAAAATCCTCAGTTTGTTTCCCAGAGTCCATAGTCTCTCTTGGTTCATCTCCCCCTCTGATTTCCCCCCCTTCATTTTTCCCTTCTCCTATATTTTCAATTATCAGATGTCATCCATATGCATTAGCTATGAATAATTGTGAAGAACTATCTTGCCTATCCCATTAGAATCTATTAAATTTCCATATCAAGTTCCAGCAAACTCATCTGAAGTTGAGGATGAGGATTGAATTAATTAAGATATCTACATGAGTGTTAAGATATAACTATATTTTTATCTATATATGTTCTAGATTGTATTATTGGTCAAAAATATTTGTTTCCCTTTTCTCCTGGACCCTCTCCTACAGTAGGATTTTACTTCCTGCCCCACTGATACAAGGCTTGACTGTGCAATTTGCTTTGTTAATTGGAATGTGTATGCCATTTCCAGGTACATTATGTTATGTGACCAGGGTTTTGTTTGCTTGCTTGTTTTTTTTTTTGATTCTGTTTTCACACACAAGACACATGCTTGATCAAGAAAGGAGCTACTTATTCCATGTTTTAGGCTGGTTAAATTTGTATCAATTTAATTTGATGAATGTAAAAATTTATAGAAAATGGAAACATTGGGGTGCATGAGTGGTTCTGTCAGTTAAGTGTCTGCCTTTGGCTCCAGTCATGATCCCAGGGTCTTGGGATCAAGCCCCCACAGTCAGGCTCTCAGCTCAGCGGCTCAGCTGGGAGTCTGCCTCTGCCTCTGCCCTTCCCCCACACCCTTCCCTCTGCTCGTGCTCTCTCTGAAATAAAGAAATAAAATCTTAAAAAAAGAAAATGGAAACATTGCTGAAGGCAAATTTGATTATACAGTTTGTATATAGTTTGCTGTTCATTTTCCCCCAAATTGCTTAAAACTGTTAGGTTTGGAAGTGTTGGCATTTATATGATTTAAATCAATTATGCAATGTATGAATTATTTAAGATAATTATATTTGGAAAAATTATAAAAATATTAAAAACAAGTATTTTAGGGGCGCCTGGGTGGCTCAGATGGTTAAGCGTCTGCCTTCGGCTCAGGTCATGATCCCAGGGTCCTGGGATCGAGCCCCGCATCGGGCTCCCTGCTCCTTGGGAGCCTGCTTCTCCCTCTGCCTCTCTCTCTCTCTCTGTCTCCCATGAATAAATAAATAAAATCTTTAAAAAAAAAAAAACAAGTATTTTATTTGTTGATTAAATAAATTCAGTTGTCTTTTTTTTTTTTTTCAACAGAGAAAGAGAGACAGCGAGAGAGGGAACATAAGCAGGGGGAGTGGGAGAGGGAGAAGCAGGCTTCCTGCTGAGCAGGGAGCCCGATGTGGGACTCAATCCCAGGACCCTGGGATCATGACCTGAGCTGAAGGCAGACGCTTAACGACTGAGCCACCCAGGTGCCCTCAGTTGCCTTTTTATTAGATTTTATTTTAATATAGAATTAAGACCTGAGCTAATCTTAATAATTGCCTTATTTTATTAGAAAAAATATACTTGTTACATTGTTTTCCATAGTATTTACTCTTTTTTTTTTTTAAGATTTTATTTATTTATTTATTTGAGAGAGAGAGAGAGAGAAACAGCATGAGAGGGGATAGGGTCAGAGGGAGAAGTAGGCTCCCCGCTGAGCCAGGAGCCCGACGTGGGACTCGATCCCAGGACTCCGGGATCATGACCTGAGCTGAAGGCAGTCGCTTAACCAACTGAGCCACCCAGGCGCCCCATAGTATTTACTCTTAAATTTAATGCCAGACTATCTCTTATGGGGAAACATAGATGGATAATGTCTTTGTGCTCTTTTGACTCAAGAGAATAAGCCAGGGTTATAGGAGTTGCCTCCCCATCATAGACATCCCACAAGATCCTGCACTGGAAAAAAAAAAAAAAAAAAAAAAAAAAAAAAGCCCTTTTGTGTGGACCCAGAATACTTTTCCCTTTCTGAACACAAATCCCTCCACATCTGTTCGACCAACTCTGCTCCAGGTTTAAAAAAAAAAAAAAAAAAAAATAGTATTGATGAATTGCAAGTCTTGTTTCACATTCTATTATTCCTGGCAGCAAATTCCCTTTTTTGTAAATGTAAACCCAAAAGCCATTTTTAGTTCTCTGTCTTTTGTTTCATGAAATCTTCCCTATAAACACAAGCTACAAAGCATTGTCAAGATTTTCTTTTAAATTATAGAGTTTTAATATTTAAATATAAATTAAGATATATTTTTAAGTGCCAATGCTATTTTTAAATTTATGTAAGAACCTGGTGGAAGACGGGGACAAAAGGAAAGAAAACTCTTATAAGAGGGTCACCTTCAGTGATATTGGCAAATCCCAGTGTTTCCTGTCTGAAAGATGATTCATGGAATGTATTGAGGTTGGTTTCCTTTGGAAGAGTGCATTCTTAAGGTGTAAGCAATACATAATACAAAGCAGCTTCAGTGTTTTTAGTACATTCAATAAATAAATATAAATCTCTTGCCCATTTTGAAAAATATTTTTTTTCTGAATTGTTTACATTGACTCTCTCCTTAGCTTTGTTTTCCATTGAAATAAAAAGTTAGTACTATCTCCTGCCAAATGACTTAGTTTAGAAGATTTACAGCATTTATTATCATTTAAAATTTTTAGCCTAAATATGATCATAAGCTTTCTTTCTCAAAAGATATCAATATAAAATCTGAGTTGAAAAACTTGGTATGTGCTTCACCTTTGATACAATAATATGATCAGTGAATATTAAATATAATTTGATCTAATAATGATCAATTACTTTAAAGTATTTTCCAACATTGATTATTCAATATATCCATGAGTACCTTTAATGATGCACCTCATAAATAGTATATTTATCTTTAGGCTACTTTGATGAATGAGAAGTTATTTCTCCTGTGATTGGAAGCATGTGTCTCAATGATTGATACACATTGATTCTAATTATTTTTATATATCAATACCATATATAAAATGTGATTTTTTTTCCATTTGAAAATCTTTTAAGTGTTTTTGAATACCTGGTATATATTCCATAGGCTTTTCTTTTTCAAGGTGAAACATGCATTGATCTTTTTAACAATTACATTTTGAATGTTTTCTAGTACTGTCACATTAGGTTATATTCTTTTGAATGTTTGTCTGCTTCGTATAGCCCTCTACATTGCCCTTTAGGTGTACAACAATAATCAAAATGTGCTACAACCAGTGTGGAGTATATTTAAATGTAACAATTTGGTATCCTAGGGGCCCTTTTCCTACTAAAGCAGCTTAGAATTGTATAAAATTTTTGGATGGCCATATCAAACTGTGATGCCAATTAAGCTCATTTTTACCTTTATGATTATTGTTAGTTGTCATGGATTCTCCAATACAATACACCTATGATAGCATTCATTTGATGAGCATACCCTCAGTACCAAAGGTTATTTGCTCAATGTCTGCTCACCCCTTGGCTTTGAGTCTTTATACTGTAACTTGGAGAAATTCTGTCTGCAGCTTTCTCATCTATTCCATTGTCATTTTTACTCAATTCTTGTTAATGTGGTAGCAGGGGCAGAGGAATGGGGCATTCTCTACAGTTGTGATTAAGCCTCAGTCTCAGCAGGTACTATGTCCTTGGGTCTTGAGGTATAACCTAAGAAAGTTTTCTTGCCCCTTCTAAAACTATAGCTCTGGACCCAACATGTATTACTGCTTTCTTTCAGGGTTAGTTCCTGTTTTTGTTTCTTTTCCCCCTGTTCCCTTTGCCTCTCCAGATTAAACGTTTTGTTTGGGGAAGAAAGGAAAGGGCTGGTCTGCGCAGAATTTCAGCAATATCCACTGTTTCCCTGCCCCAGCCATCATGAAGTTCTCACACTAATTCACACATAGCTTCATCAATTCATTAAAATTTTTCAACTCTGTCTTTTAACTGGCTTATATGGCACATGGCCATATGTACCCTAGCTAAGCAAATGTGTGTTCTGCTTCTCCCTGAAAGTGCCTATCTCTCCCAAGTTTTCGAGTTATGTGGTTTGCCTGAGACCTCAGTTCTCTGGTAGGTTAGAAAAAAAAATCATTAATTTGCAATTGGTCCATCTTTCTCTTTATTGTAAGGATGAGAGCAACATTCTTTCTAGCTTGCTACATCTGAGGTAATGTTCAGAGATGTCTTATTAGGGTATCTTCTTAGGATTTTTATTTGCCCCATTTAATTAATAACCTGTACAATACACTAATCAGCTTTTGATTTTTTTTTTCAGTCCATGCACTACTAGCAATTTATTATTTTTTTCTAAGCTCCTCTTTCATTGGGCCAATTTTAAACCTAGTCACTTGAGTATATAGTAGGACAGGTGAAAGCCTAGGACCAATCTTATACTGTATCTATAGAAAACTTTGAGTGAGTTGGCCATGTTACTTAGTACCTATAGTAGAAGACTCTCATTTCCAGCTTAGGCTTAACCACACCCTATTTGCCACACTCCCTCCTCTCTACACACTTATAGGAGTGTCTGAGAGCCAAGCAAAACCTTGGGAAGTTATACTGATTGTGAGCACATTTTTTTTTTCCCCCTGAAAAGATGAGTTGCCATTGTGTAGTCCTTTGGTTTCCAGAGTATAATTAGCTTAGGGTCTAGCTGGCTAGTTTTCCCCTTTCATTATCTGCTCTGCTGTCTTCCTGGGTTCATACTGTTTGTTTATCCTTCCTGATTTGGGGATTTATATTTTCCTACTCTAAACTGATGAGGTGGGCAAAGCTAGGGATAGGAAAGGGCACTGTTAGAAACTCTCTTGCTTTCTTTCTATGTTTCTTTACACCAACCACGTCTCTCCATCCACCACCACCACCAGATGCGCGTGCATGCACACACACACACACACACACATTCTCAAGTCTAATCCCCCCCACCCCCGTGGTAAATCTGGTCTATTATATTTCCTAATTGAGTTGCGAGTAGAGAGTCTTCAGTCGATGCTAATATGCCATCCTGTAGGGAAGAATTGTTCTAGGATTACCTTTTCTTTCCAGAGAAGACCACAAATGCTTGAAATTTCTTTAATCTGTTTGAATATCCCTGGGAAACTCTCCTTTCTTTGCTGCTACACTCCATTTGAAAATCCGTAACATAGATTTTAGACAACCTATATGAATTTTAAATTTCATGAAGTAATTCATAATGCTCTTGGATCAGAATCACTGAATGCCCAGGTGTTGAGTTAACCAGAAGTAGACTTTGGCATAGCAAATAGAAATCATGACCGGTCATGGAGAAGGTTCCTGGGACTGAGTGTAAGATACATAACACAAGGTTGATACTTACGGAGCAGGCTTCTCAGACATATTTTCCTAAAGGCTGATTTTTTTAAGTATGATAGTTTCCTAAAACTAGGACATATATTCATATTAGAAACCTAAATTTTGTATTATTCTTTCTGATAAAGTCAGGAGTATGATTTTCCTTACTTTCCAGAGCCTGTAAATACTATTTGCCATTTTAAATAATTGTTTTGCCACTGTCCAAAGGGACTATGGGAAAAAATATGTATTTGGGTTTGCAGACAGTTTTGTTATTAATTAGGTGGAATTTCACATATGCTTCATAGTTAAAATTATAAATAATATGAAAGTTTTACACATTTTAAAGATGCTTGAAATAGAAGGGTTTTTTTTGGATAATAAAATAAGCATATAGTTTTAATAGTTTTCTCACTAGACTCTGTGTTCTCTGCTTCACCTAACATTATCATTATTCTGTCTCTACTTCCCAGATTTCAATAAATATTTGTTGGGTAAATAAAATATTGGTGACAAGTTAAAGCCGCTATCATCTACATTCTTCATTTGCAAAGGTGTTTTCTCATATGAATACATTTATTTCATTTGAGATTATGGTGCTACTTTTTGTTACCAGAAGAACACATGGGTGACTTTGAGTTGTGCCATACAAAAAAAACACATGAATATAATTGCCATCAAAACATTCACATAGTGCCATAACTCAGGGTTCTTTCAGATAATTTGTTGTCTAACTCACCTATTAGTATCTCAAGATTTTCCTTGGCTCTTTCAGTATTTCCCTTTATCTTCTAACAGCAGTTGTGAAACAATCTTTAGGCCTTTGTATGCTGTGGATCAACATTGCAGAAATATTATTGAAGAGAGTATATTAACATTTTCAGAAGAGTAATACATTTCATTTTACTCCAAAAAGTGCTAAAGAAATGGTGGAATTGTATAGCTTCTTGCTCACTGGTCATTTCTGTTTGGCGTATCAATGTGTATAATCAAAACTGAATACATTATACTTAGTTCTCAACTGAGGATCTCTCTTCACAATAAATGATTCCACTGTTGAACCTATTTTCAAAGTGCTAATAACATGGAAATCATCAGTTATTTCTCTTTCTGCCCTTACTAACACTATTCAGATACCAAATACTGACATTTCTATTTCCTAAGCATCAAAAAATTCCTCTGTAGTCATCCTTCTATTAAAGGCAATGATCAGATCATCTCTTGCCTGAACTAGTACAACAGATTATTTTAAATGGCTTATTCATTTTGCACGCTATAGTAGGATCATCTCTTAAAAAATGTCTACACTGCTTTAATTCTTTCATTGGATTCCCATTGTCCTAAGAATAAAGCAACCTGCCTTGCTGGGCCTTACATCATGGGTCTTTGCCTTTCTCTCCAACCTCATCTCCTGACTTCTCTCAATCATACATTCAGTGCCCATAAACTCTAAACCTCAGATATATTGAACTATTTTTGCTCCCCAAAATGACCTGCCTTGTCTTCCTTTTAGGCTTTTGATTTTGTCCAAAATTGAGTCTGTCACTTTATTCTCCCACTAGCTGCCCTTCTCCACATTTCTCACTTTCTCTGAGCAACTCTTACTTATCTTCTAAGTCTCTCCCTTAAACAGTGCTTCCTCTGGAACACTTTTCTGGCCCTGAGACTAAGTTCATTCTACCTATTTTTTTTTTTTTTGCTTTTGTCTCGTTCAATATTTCCTCTATCACAATGCTTATCAGATTTTAGTATAAATATCTATTTTAATTATCTTTCTATTTGCCCAAATTCTATTAGAGGACCAGATCTGTGTTTTGTTATGACTGAATTCAAAGGATTTTACCAAAAAAATAGGTACCAAATTCATATGTATTTAAAAAATGGAATAAAATCTAAAGTCACCAAAATGTAATATTGAATGTTCCATTTGAAAGATTCAAGTAAAAATAGAGAAATTTTGTAAAATGGAAAGAAAATATGAATTGGACCTGGGAAAGCTATGGGGAGTATTTATAAGCATATCAGAGTTTTGTTGTACTAGTAGGCACCAGGGATCATGCTTAAACTATTCATACATATATATGAATATATATATATGAATATATATATATATGAATATATATATACACACATACTTATATATAAATATAAATATAAAATATTTTTATATATATTCTTTTTATTTTTCTCTAAAACAAGACAAATGGAAGGCCTTTGGGTAGCAATTTTTAAGTGACTCCTGTACCTGGCACCTTTTTGATTAACATAATCACATTGCTTTGAGATGAGTGGTTGTGGAATACTGTGGCACATAGAGGTCAACGGGCAGTCCCACAGCATATAAATTGGCATGGTATAGGAGGTTATACGGATGTATATTTTGTAATTAACAAAAAAATGAAAGAGTACAATAATGCCATGTATCACTTTTATTAGGATTAGATTCCAAGCTCAGGAACATAAAGTGGTGCTAGGACAAGGCGTCCTTAAAGTCTTTCAACTTTGTGTGTTAACTGCTCAGATGTTCTTAGACATCATTTTTTTTTTAATATAATTGGGTCTAATAGCTGGTAGACATTGGTCCAAGATTCTAGCAAGATCATGGCTTTCTTCGTACACGTTGGAGTCTGTACTTTTTGCACTTGCTGCTTGGAATGGTTCTCTGACTGCCTTTTTGGTATCAGCTATTCACTACTCAGTAATCATTAAAAAGTCTTCTCTGTGAGCTTTTCCTTGACAGCCCCTTCTCTTAAAACAAATTCATTCTGCCATTCTGCCTCAGAGAGCCTAACTTTCTTATCTCAGTATTTAACTTGTATTTGTTGGTTTCATTTCTGTTTTCCCAACTCTTCCATTTGGGCCCATTAGCATAGGAATAGGTATGATTTTTTTCTATCTTTTTCAGTAGTATGTCCTCAGAGCCTAATCTTATGCTTGATCAGATAGGAGGCATTTAATACATATTTTTGTGAATTCATAATTGAATTTATACACATAGAAACATAACTGGAAGGAATTACATTGCTAATTACTAAATATTATTTTTTGTTTTTACATATTTTTGATTATTGATATTTTTAAAATTGTGACTTTTTATCATGATTAAAAAATTTAATATGGTTAATACAGTTTAATGTAGTTTTACAGTTTTAATATAACAACAAATATAGACTGGCCTTATTGTGTGTCAGGTACTTTTAGAACTCAAGACACAGTAGTGTTACTACTCTAATTTTACTGATTTATAATTGAGAAATATTTAAGAGTGGTAATTATCAAAATAAATCCTGTATCATATCTATAAGATATATGAGAAGCACTTGTCATTATAATTTGATTACTGAATAATATTGATACAGCAGGAACCTAAAGTTTCATATGATGGCAGAAATAAATCAAGCTAGTAGGTTATGTACCATTACCATCTTGATCAATAATATTCATTTAAAGATGTGTAATTTTATGAAAAGAGTGGTTAAGTTACTCACCAACTTCTGCCAATTTTGTTAACTAGTGTTCTTTAGGCTTTAAAGCCAGGTCACATATTGTTCGAATTGAGCAATTATATTTATTAGCTATTATTTAACTTATATCAGCACTTATGACAGTAACAAAATACCAGTAAAACTTTTTTTTTACCTGTAGTCAATCATTGTGATTGACATATTACATTGACATGATGACTTGTATATGCATTAATGTTATAGTAGCTATGACATTGCATTATCAATGATAAAATATTAAAACCTCCACCAAATCATTTTACTTCATTAGTTTATTTGTACCAATCATTTTGCTGAAAGCAGTCAAAGAGAGTCTATAGACCCAGCCTGTAGTGTATTTTCTTTCTTTAAGAAAGATCTAAAAGCCTTGTGAACATTTCTCAAATATACATTTAAAGGGAATTCCAAATTATATATCTGTTTTAGTATCTATTGCTGCATAACAAATTACTCCATAATTTGATATTTTAATCAGCACTATTTATTATATCACATTTTCTGTACATAAGGAATCAGAGTATAGTTTAGCTAGCTCCTCTAACTTTGGGTCTTTCACAAGATTCAGTCAAGGGACCAGCTAGGGTTACGGTTTTATATGCAGGCAGGAAAGGATCAGTTTCCAAGGTCATTCACATGGCCCGTGGCAGGATTCACTTCATCAGTGCCGCTGGCCATGGGTCACTCTTGGATCTTTGCCACATAGGTCATTCTGTAGGGCAGCTAACAACATGGCAACTTGCTTCATTGAAAGAAGCAAGCAAGAGAAGCTGAAGAGAGTATGTACCAGCTAAAAGTGTGTCACAGCCATTTATTTTTTAAATAAGAAAGACCATTTTACTGTGGTAAAAACACTTAACTTGAGATTTAGCCTCTTAACAATTTTTACGTATATAGTGCAATTAAGCTGATCCTAGGTGCAATGCTGTACAACAGATCTCTAAGGCTTCCTCATCTTGCTCAACTGAAATTTTGTGCCAGTTGTTTAGTAACTTTCCATTTCCTCCTCCACCCAGTCCCTAGTAACCACATTCCACTCTGCGACTCTATGAATTTGACTATTTTAGACACATTATGTAAGTGGAATCATACAGTATTTGTCTCTCTGTGATTGATTTATTTCACTTAGATTAAGATCTTCAAGGGTCATCCATGTTGTTGTGTATTGCAGAATTTCCTTCTTTTTTTAAGGCCAAATAATATTTCATTGTATGTATAAACCACATTTTCTTTATCCATTCATCTTTTGAGGGATAGTAGGTGGTTTCTATAACTTGGCTATTGTGAATATTGCTATAATGGACATAAGAGTGGTAATATCTCTTTGAAATTCTGATTTCAGTTCTTTTGGATAAATACCCAGAAATGGGTTGACTGTGTTATATGGTTGTTCTGGTTTTAATTTTTTGAGGAATATCCATTCTGTTTTCCATAGTGACTGTACCATTTTGCATTCCCAGTAGCGTGCAAGGGTTCTAATTGCTCCACATATTTGTCAATACTTATCTTTATATACAATAGTCATCCTGACAGGTTTTAGTAAATTTAAGGAGATGAAAGACTCATATACTAAAACATCCTGCAATGCATAGGACAGACTACAGGAGCATCCCTAGCTTCTTCCCATTAGATACCAGGAGTACAACCCCTATAGTGATAAAAAATGTCTCTAGACACTCCCAAATATCTCCTGGAAAGCAAAATCATCTCCAGTTAAGAACCACTGGTTTAAATTATTTATTACACATGAATTTGTACCATATAGCTATACAATTCTATTACTATGTAGCTATATAGTTATATAATATTTTTATGATATTATGTATGGTTTTCAATTATTTACTGAGACACTGAAAAAAAAAAAAAGGATATGAGCTCCAAAAAAATGAAACAAAAGAAACCTTAGAGAGAGGACAGATCAGACAAGTAAGTGGAGTAGAATTTGACAAGCCCCAGGTAGCATGAGTTATTGAAAAGCTCTTGTGGCGATGTCTACCTATTTAGTTTCTATGTTGTGTGAAATTCCAGTGATTCTGGTTATTTGCTTTATATATATTTATATCTTTGGTTTAAAGATATCCAGGGAATCTTTTCCTAAGTACAAATAACTTTGTGAATAAAAATACATGAATGATTTTTAAATATTGTTTTATAACAATCTATTCAAGTTTGACTGTCAAATGTCATGTTCATCTGTTTATAGGCTATGAATAGTACATTGAGGAATGCTGAGTGTGAGGGAATTCAGGTCTAACTTGGAATTTTAAGTCACTAATTGTGGAGGACAGAGAGAGAAAGTTACGGAAAATAAATTTACAGAAATAGCATATTAGCCATCTTGAGGGAAGGGTGCTAGTTATAATTACAGATCTGTTTAATACTGCTTTTTGGAGAGAAATCTGACTTCAGAAAATATTTTAATAAGGCATGGTTTTTAAGTTACTCCATTCAATCAAATGTCATAATGTTTGTGAAAGTTTCTCTTTTCAAAATTGAAATATGTGCCTATATAATAGTTGATGATAATGCAAATAGTGAAAATGTCACAGCTAAAGCAGTTTTTACTAGTAATTTACTGTGTAGGTGTGAGAAGATGTTATTAAGATTTACCAAATATGTGTTGTAGCTTGTATCTATAATAAAATTGCCTTGCCTATTGAAATGGCCTAATTCTGAAGCAATGAGAATAAAAGAGGAAAGGAGATTAATAAATGCCTTTTTGGGGGATGTGGATTATATAACTTGTTAAAAATATTAAGCCTCCAAGATCCATCATCTTAGGACATCATGAAGGTTGCTTCCGGGCCTTGGCCATCAATCTATACATGAACATGATAGACACAAATGGGAAATGTAAATTTTATTTTCTGCCTTGCCTGAGACAAAATATGCTTTTGTTCTAGTCAAATGCATCTTCTTTTCACTGTTTCTCATATATTTTAAGCAAATTCTTTCTTTGCTTTATCCTTTAATGGTCATCATCAACTTCTTTAGTCTTTAAATTATTTCCAATTTTAGTATATGTGCTGCCAAAGTGAGCACTTTTATTCTTTAAATTTTTATGATTCTATTATACTCTCCCAGAAAAGTGGTTAATCTCCCAGAGCTCTTCTTTTAAAAACACTTTCTCTGTATCACAAAATATTATTTATCTATTTATTTATTTAATTGATTGCAAATTCAGTGTGCTTTGGTCACTACAGTTGAGAATGCGAAAGTCAGACATAGTTTTTGTTTTCAGTAAACTATGGACAAATAGATTTGTATACTGACAATCATAATACAAGTCAGGATATACTTGTTTAATTGTTATAAAAAAGTGAAGACAAAGTGGCACATTAACTATACATCTGGTTGGTGGCATACAGGAAGGAGGAGTTTGCCTTTGAGATGGGCTGTGCTTAGTAGCTATTATTTAATCAGGAAGATGTAAGGGAATTATCATTATCAGCAGAATTATGAGCACAAATAAAGGTGTGTGTGTTCAGATAATGGTAAATTCCAGGAGGGGTAGTAGTGAAAGGATTGGTTGGGAAAGGCAGGTTCCAAGAATATCCTGAAGGACTGTGAAAGTCAATGGAACAGTCTATTCATATTTCAGTGTTCTTAATTGCTGTGAACCCAATCTTCACCCCTTTCCTTTGAATATACTTTGTAATACCCCTTTACTCTCTACAAGAACTCCTAGAACTGCCGTGATGAAGTACCACAGCCTGAGTGGCTGAGAACAAAAGAAATTTATTATTTTACAGTTCTGTAGGCTAGAAGTCTAAAATCAGGGTATCAGCAGGGCCATGTTCCCTCTGAAGGGTCTAGGGAACATTTTTTTTTCTTCTCTTCCTGTCTTCCGGAGGTTGCTGACAATCTTCAGTTTTCCTTAGTTGGTGGCAGCATAATTCCAGTTTCTACTTCTGTCTTCATGTAGCCTTCTTCCCTATGTATCTGTGTACTTGTGTATGTGAATTTCCTTCTTCTTTCTGTTATTAAGGCATCAGTCATTGGATTTGGGACCCACCCTAATGCAGTATGACTCCATCTCAACTTGATTACATTGACAAAGATCTTATTTCCAGGTAAACATTCACAGGTACCTGGGATTAGAACTTCAACATATCTTTTCAGGGGACACAATTCAACCCACATTTCTCCTAAATTTAATTTAAGTATGGTATAGCCTATTATATGTATAATTTACCAAATATATATAACACCTTAACAATATAAAGGACTCCATATAAATACTTCATAGTAAATACAAGTTTTAATATGTTTAGATACTACTAAACTAAAATATATAATGAATATATATATAATAAATATAAGTCAGATACTTACACTTGCAGATAGAATCACCATGTGAGAATAAACAAAAAAAAGCATATTTTAATATTGGTGATCCAGTACCATAGCAACATTATTAGTAGGCTGATTTTCATAAATTATGAGTCACTGTGGTAAAGACCTGATCAAAATGAAAAACAACCTCTCCCCAATTCACAAGACACTTGGATTTTGGAATTAAGTTTATAGTAAAACATGTGAAAACATTTCATGTCTGTGTATAAAACAGAGTTGATTTCTATGCTCAGATAGTAACAAACTAGTTTTTCATTTATATGAATAGACAAAATAGGACATATGAGAGAGCAATGGAAAATGCAAAATAATTATTTTGTATATGTATCGGTCCCATGCCTAACAGTAGAGCAAACATCTCTAGCCCCATCCACTAAAAGCCTAAAATGCCTCCACAACCCCATTTTGTGAACATGGGAATAGCCTCCCTCTATAAAACATAGCTTGGGGGTAGTGTAGTTCCTGCAGACCCACAGTCCTAATTCTAAAACTATCCCTAATCAAAGGTATTTGACCCACAGAATTTGGCCTCTTTGTAATTTAACATACACACACACACACTCACTCACTCACTATATATG
Organism: Mirounga leonina; assembly: GCF_011800145.1. Taxonomy (NCBI): domain Eukaryota; kingdom Metazoa; phylum Chordata; class Mammalia; order Carnivora; family Phocidae; genus Mirounga; species Mirounga leonina. The sequence continues at coordinate 47,471,261 of NW_023270316.1, forward strand.
TGTGTGTGTGTGTGTGTAAATAAGTTTTATAGTTTACTCAAGATACCGACTGCATTATGTGCTAGATACTAAATTATGCCTTGGGGACAAAATGACAAACCAGAAAGGTAAAAACTGTTTCCTTATGAAAATAATAAATCAATCATTGAATTATGTATGTCCTTATTTAATATATCTTTTAACCAAAAAGTGTCTCAAGTCATATATATAATGCATACATATGTGTGCATATATATATTCATTTATGTATATATATTTGTTGCAAACATATGCACATACAGAGTTAAGACTAGAATCAAGAATACCAAAAGATTAATTGTAGTTACATATTTTTTCTATCATGAATTTTATTGCTTATTTATCATTTTCTGGAATTTTTGTATAATTATAAGTAAAATCACAATGACTCTATTCTGTAACTACTATGATAATTGACTTATATGTTACTCTTTTCACCTTCTGAATTATGTAATTTTTGTCCTCTACTGTTAGGGAAACTGAAATGTATAGAGAAAAGAAGTGGATTTTTGCCACACTGGTACATTTCAGACATCATTTTGGATTGATTGAAGTGTATTTCAGGATACGCTACTGTGCAAGAACCTTCCAGATCACACCATATAGGCAGACACCGAGGCAGGCTATATGTAAAGCCAGCTGATATCTCTGGTTCTAGTCTCCATTCCTTATTCATCATAACTTCACAAAGAATTGAAGATTCACATGAGGAACAGATTGCAAACATAAAACCCCTACACGTGTGCTTGATGAATAATACAAACTGGAGGGAGGCCAGGTGTTGAAGCTATGCTGTTGCAGGACAGGTGGCGCTATGCCCATGACACACACATGAGAATAGAATCAGTAATGCTTTTAGTGTAGGGACAGAGCTGTACTGTGCTGAAGAAGTATAATGGACATATATTACTGAGTGAAATGCCTCGAAAGTAAAATGAAAGGAACAGTCTTCAATTATTATAGTCTCTTCCTCCTCTTCATTTGATTATGAGATCATTCCAAGTTCTATATTCCCATGTAGAGAGTGAGGATATTTGTGATTTAGGATTCACTGGAGACATTCCTTATGGTGCCTCAGAAACCTATTGCCTTATAGCCTGGAAATCTAGTGCTGGAATTTATTTTTCAGAAAGTTAAACATTAATTCTTTCACATGAATAAGTATGACTTAACATAGGGAATACAAGGTTTCTGCTACAAATATAGAGACAATGCAATAAAAAGGATAAATATGAATAATTTTACATTACTTTCTCATTTTTAAATTCAGTGGGAGACTTTTTTTTTTTTCCTGGTTACCATTAGGTGGATTTTTTTTTTTTTTTAAGATTTATTTATTTATTTGAGAGAGAGAGAATGAGAGACAGAGAGCACGAGAGGGAAGAGGGTCAGAGGGAGAAGCAGACCCCCCGCTGAGCAGGGAGCCTGATGTGGGACTCGATCCCGGGACTCCAGGATCATGACCCGAGCCGAAGGCAGTCGCCCAACCAACTGAGCCACCCAGGCGCCCCATTAGGTGGATTTTGCCCTTGAGATAAAGTGGGAAAGAAGAAAAATATCCAGATGTACACTTTGGACGGCTTTTGGTGTTGACAGGGAATTTTCCTTTTAGACTTTGATCCTCAATTACCAGCAACACTTTCTATAGTACCAATTTGCCTGCACTCTCTTATTTAAGGAATGCCTTACTCTATTTAAAAAATGGTTTTGAATTTGTAGCCTAAAGTAATTTGTTTGCAAAGTAAATGTGGTTAAACTCATTACATGAAAAGCTATTAATATTTTTTAAATAAAAACAAAAATTCAGCAAATTTTTAACTTATTCCATACTATCATCAAATATTTAAAAAGACCTTTAAATAGCTTTAAGCATGGTCTTCATTAGCTCAAGGATCTGATTAAACAAAATCTTTTTAAATTGGACATAGGAATGTTTTATCAGCTAAAGCAAGAATCTGTAAAGCAAATCACCCACGCTAACAAAGAGGTAATTAAGAACTACACTGGTGTTAATGGAGTTCTCTGAAAGACATGTCTAGAATAGGAAGTGATAGGAGACCATTAGCTAGTGAGTATGTGGGAGAGGTCTGCAGAAACCAAGTAGGCTAATGTAGAACTTGCAAAGGGCACCATAAATCAGAAACCCTATGCCTGTTACCCTTACTCAATAAATTTGTGACCTTGGATTTATTGAGAACTATGAGCTCTTTTCCTTTCATCTGGAAAAAGAAAAAGAAAGGTACAGGTAATATAGTTGAAAATGTTTAAGGAATAAAAAAATGATGCAAGTAGATATTTTAAAACATTGACATAACAGCAATTTATTTTAGGCAGTCAGAAACACAAGAGTATAATTATCAATGGCGAACATTCTTGTTTTTTTTTTTTTTTTTTTTTCCTTTTGGGTAGATGTTTTCAATTAGCAATAATCGCGCCTCGGATAAACCTCATTGGCTACGATACTGCCACTGCGCAAAGCTTTGGATAGATGTTTTATAGGGAATATATCAAATTGTGTGAGAATGAACCCTTCCCAACTTCCTTCCAAATGGGAAAATGTACCTTTAAGAAAATGTTGATACAACTTTGGAATTCTTTTATTTGCATTATTTACGAATCAAACAAAAGAAGTTTTTGACCTAATTCAGTTTAAGGTATAGTTATTTACACTCTGATTTCCAGATGCATGTAAACTAGAAGTTAGCTAGAAATGACTATTCATTTAGAAACTGAATGAAAGCTATAATGCATGAATTTAAATAAATGCTCTTAAAATTTGGAATTAGACATACATCATATTTTACCAAGGTCAAACTTTAATTCTTCCATAAAACATGCTCTCACAACAAACAAGGGACATGGGCAACTAAAAATTAATCATGGATATCATCAATATTCAAGGAATTTAACTTCAAAGTTAAGATGATGATGGTATAGACAAGGAGTACTGTTAAAGAATACTTTTCTGGGGCACCTGGGTGGCTCAGTTGGTTAAGCGACTGCCTTCGGCTCAGGTCATGATCCTGGAGTCCCGGGATGGAGTCCCGCATCGGGCTCTCTGCTCAGCGGGGGGTCTGCTTCTCCCTCTGATCCTCTTCCCTCTTGTGCTGTCTCCATTCTCTCTCTCAAATAAATAAATAAAATCTTAAAAAAAAAAAAAAGAATACTTTTCTGTATGGTAGATATGACAAGTTCTGATTCCACATGTAAATTCAACCTAACAAGAAAAAGCTGAACAGACTGAAAAATTAAAAACTCTTCTTGGATCCAAAAGAGTGCGGGGGTGAACACACGGCAACCACTGTCATTGGAGAGGCAGGCAGGCAAAGAGAGGGAGTTGTGATTTACCAGAACAGAAACTCATAAACGTAAACCACCTTGGGAACCAGTGACAGGGCAGGAAAACCTGAGCTCTAATTGACAAAGTGCTGGACACTCAGCGTGGACATGTCTGAGAGTTTAAAACTCCAGGGGGAATCCAGTGGGACACCATAATGTGAGATTTACCTCCAGGAGTTTGACCAGGTTCCCACTGTAAATATCAGAGAAAAATCCGCTTGTGCTTCTACAAGGGAAGGGGAAAAGGAACCATTTTTAATTATAGCAGAGCATTCTGTTCTTCTTAACAAGGCCTGCCCTCAGGGCAAACTGCTTAAATAGAACCTAACCTACCGGGGTATTATGAGAGACTAACTGAAGTAGGGAATGGGAAATACCCAACCCCAGCCCACTCTAGCCATCCTGCCCCACTAAGGTGGGGGAGGAAAACAAAAACCTTCAAAATACCTGTGAAGTTCACAGTAGAGGCACTGGCTCACTAAAAGACCTAATTACAGGATTATACAGAACTCTGTCTCTCCCCCCACACCTCACCACTACATTACTAAAGGCTTATTTACAGGAGCTCCTTTTACGCAGTATTTCATGTCTGACTATCAAGAAAAACTTACAAGGCATACCAAAGGCAAACTCCCCCCCCGCCCCAATTTGAAAAGACAAAGCAAGCATCAGAACCAAACATGGCAGGAAATGTTGGGATTTATCAGACCAAAAATTTTAAACAATTATGATTAATATGCAAAGGGCTCTAATGTATAAAGTGGGCAGCATGCGGTAACAGAAGGCAATGTAAGCAGAGAGAGGGAAATCCTAAGAAAGAGCCCAAGACAAATATTAGAAATAAAAATACACTGTGACAGAAAGGAAGAATGCCTTTGATGGGCTTATTAGTAGACAGGATACAGCTGAGGAAGGATTTCTGAACTAGATGATATTTCAATAGAATCCTGGAAAACCAAAAAGCAAAGAGAACAAAGACTGAAAAAAGAAAGAAAAACAAAACAAAACGGAAAGGAATATCCAAGGTTGGTGGGACAACTACAAAAGATGTAACAGACCTGTAGTGGGAATACCAGAAGAAAAAGAAACAATAAATATTTGAAACAATAATAACTACAAATTGATTTAAATTGTCAGACACCAAACCACAGATGGAGAAAACTTAGAATAAACAAACAGAATAAATGCCAACAAAGCTATACCTCAGCATATCATTTTCAGAATACAGAAAATCAAAGATTAGGGAAAACTCCTGAAAGAAGCCAGAGATTAAAAACAAAAACAAAAACAACTTACTTATGGAGGAACAAAGATAAACATTACATCCAACTTCTTTCCAGAAACCAAGTAAGCAAGAAGAGAGAGGAGTAAAATATTTAAAGTGTTCAGAGAAAAAAGCCACTACACATAGAATTCTGTACCCTGTGAAATTACCCTTCCAAAGTGAAGGGGAAATAGACTTTCTCAGACAAACAAAAATTGATGGAGTTGTTGTCAGTAGACCGGTCTTGCAAAAAATGTTAGAAGTTCTACAGAGAGAAGGAAAATGATATAGGTCAGAAAGTCAGTTCTACATAAAGAAAGGAGGAGCATCAAAGAAGAAAAAAGTGAAGGTAAACCAAAAAGCTTTTATGTTTCTTTACTTAATTGATCTAACAGATAATAGTTCAAAATAATAATAGCACCAATGTATTCTATTATGTATGCTTATGTATGTATGTACATATTTATATGTGTTATATATAAATGAACGACGACAATGACATGAGAGGGAAGGGAAAAAATTAGAACTATGTTGTTATTATAAGGTACCCACACTCCTAGTGAAGTAGTACAGCACTATTTGAATGTGCAGTGACAGATATCAGAATCTTAGTTCCAGAGAAACTTCTTGGAAATGGCAGCATGAATTAACATGAACACACCTCATACAAGCAGAGATCAACTCCAAGAATCAACATCCACTCTACCGCTCTAGATTTCAGATCTGACGACTAGTCCAAGTGTTGGAGACAAAAACCAAGACTCAAACAGAAGCCAGGGAGAGGGAGATATTATATTCTGTGTGAATTAGAGATTATATTTGCAGTTTTATATCCCTGCATGCATTCAGTTCATTCCCGAGAACCACGGCAGTAAGATGAGGCCGGTTGACTAGATCTCTCTCTTAAAGCTATAATCTGAAGATCAGGGATCCTCAAAGCCCATGTTGTTTGCTTGACATTAACTTTTTATTATGTGCTTTGCTACTATCCACAAAGTTAATAATTAACCACATGAATACTTCAAGTAGAATGCGTATACTATGGGAAAAAAATGCAAGGTGGACGGTCAAAAGCAATATAATTTGTTATTGATTTTCTAAACAGTCACTTTGGCACACGTGGAGAATGAATAAACTCATAAAATTGGAATTTTATATAATTTTTCCTTTAAAGAAGAAATATAAAGGATACCTTATCTGTAGTTATTACCAAAAAAGTCCTGCAAGTTGATGTTTGGGGTTATTTAGTGAGAAAATGTAATCAACTGAATAGCTGACATTTTAAACAAATTTTCCTAGATTATGTAGTATGGAAATTAACACACACACATTGTAAATAAATTTCAAAATATAAAAACCCAAATAATTGAATAATTGTAGCTTCAGAATGTGTAGATACTATTGTTATTTCGTTATAAATACAAATTTTTATATATATTATGCAGAAAATATTTAAGGGGGTTTTTGACTTAATTTAACCTTACCTCCACTGAATAAATCACTAATTCTTGTTAACGCTACCTGCTAAACTTCCTTTGAATCTTTTAATTTCTTTTGGTTTTCTCTGTCACCTTTTATTGCAGACAACTATCATTGGATACCTAGAAAACCACTATAGTATTTTAACTGCTTTCCCTATATTTAGATGTTTTTTTTTCTTTTCAAAATATTTAGTCTCCACATGTAGTCAGAGTCTTTATGTAAAACACATTTTATTTATGTAAAAACATAAGTCATGCCACTTCCCTGCTGAAACTCTACAAGTATTAAGTCACAAACTTGATTGAAAAGACCCTTGAAGAGGTAAACTGCCATTTATTTTTCCAGCCTCACCACAAGTACTTCTTACGCCTCTCCCCATTTCTTCTAATTCAATCTGTAATTCGTTTGGACATGCCACTCCCTCTGAGGATTCTTCCATGTTTCAGCCTACAGATTAGATTAGATTGGGTTTAGCACCTCAAACGTTCACTATCATTGATCTGTTCTCTTTAATAGTGTTTTTTTTATTATTATGTTATGTTAATCACCATACATTACCTCATTAGTTTTTGATATAGTGTTCCATGATTCATTGTTTGCGTATAACATCCAGTGCTCCATGCAGAACATGCCCTCTTTAATACCCATCACCAGGCTAACCCATCCTCCCTCCCCTCCCCCCAGAACCCTCAGTTTGTTTCTCAGAGTCCATAGTCTCTCCTGGTTCGTCTCCCCCTCTGATTTCCCTCCCTTCATTCTTCCCCTCCTGCTATCTTCTTCTTCTTCTTCTTCTTTTTTTTTTTTTTTTAACATATAATGTATTATTTGTTTCAGAGGTAGAGGTCTGTGATTCAAGTCTGACACAATTCACAGCGCTCACCATAGCACATACCCTCCCCAATGTCTATCACCCAGCCACCCCATCCCTCCCACCCCCCACCACTCCAGTCACACTCAGTTTGTTTTCTGAGATTAAGAATTCCTCGTAACAGTGAGGTCAGATGATACATGTCTTTCTCTGACTTATTTCACTCAGCATAACACTATCCAGTTCCATCCACGTCGTTGCAAATGGCAAGATTCCATTCCTTTTGCTGTCTGCATAGTATTCCATTGTATATATATACCACATCTTCTTTATCCATTCATCTGTCGATGGACATCTTGGCTCTTTCCACAGTTTGGCTATTGTGGACATTGCTGCTATAAACATTGGGGTGCACATACCCCTTCGGATCCCTACATTTGTATCTTTGGGGTAAATACCCAGTAGTGCAATTGCTGGATTGTATGGTTGCTCTATTTTCAACTTTTTGAAGAACCTCCATACAGCTTTCCAGAGTGGCTGCACCAGCTTGCATTCCCACCAATAGTGTAGGAGGGTTCCCCTTTCTCCGCATCCCTGCCAACATCTGTCGTTTCCTGACTTGTTAATTTTAGCCATTCTGACTGGTGTGAGGTGACATCTCACTGAGGTTTTGATTTGGATTTCCCTGATGCCGAGTGATGTTGAGCACTTTTTCATGTGTCTGTTGGCCATTTGGATGTCTTCTTTGGGAAAATATCTGTTCATGTCTTCTGCGCATTTCTTGATTGGATCATTTGTTCTTTGGGTGTTTTTAATTGTCTTTCCCTCACTAGCTTATAAGTTTCATAATGGCAGAGACCATGTCTGCTGTGTTTGCTTTTGAACCCTCAAGCCAACTGTAAAGTTTTTGAATAATAGATGAAAACTTTAGAATAGTGTATTTTTAGTAACAGGTATCCTCTCCTTGTGCACATATTATCCCCTCTTCTTGGAACATTCTTTACCTCTAATATACTTGACTGACTCATAGTCTTAGGGCTTCAACTTAAATGCTGTTTCTTCAGAGAGGTTGTCTGGATCCTCAACGTAAGATGAATCCTTCTGTGATACTGTCTCTATTTTCCAACATGGTGCATAGTGTGTTTTATGATATCTACTCATTTCTTTAAATATTTGGCTATAACTATCAGGTCCATAAGGGCAGGGGACATGATGATTTTGTTCATTTTCTCTCTGTTGTCCTGGTAGAGGGCTGCACAGCATGAAAATAGGTGCTCAGTAGACATCTATTTAGTGAATGGTGGATTATGAATTCATGTTTGATTTTACTGCTTTTGTTTTGTTTGGGGCTTGTTTTTATTTTATGTCCTGTCTTAGCAAAAGTAAATTTTGCCAGCATTACAACAATCCCAGTTCCCAGTTGTTGCCATTGTTTCTGGTTCATGAAGCCAAATATCTGGAACACACTGCTGCAGAAAATACGTTTTGATATTGACAGAATAAACACAAAGAATTTGGAGTCTATTTAATCGGACATTTAAATCAGAGAGGTAACTTTTCCTATTTGTATTTTATTTCACTGTCAAAGTACTGTTTGAAAAAAAAGACATTATTTTCAAAACTGTGATGCAACAGACACATGTATGATTCAACAATTTATGATACTTTTACCTTAACTTCATGGACAAACTGATTCAGGGTTACTCCTTTGTTGTCTCTGTATCTGGGAATCAAAATGCCCAAGTGGATGTTGAAGCTTTATCAGCACCACGCTCTAACCAACTGAGCTAACCGGCCACTTGGATGTTGAAGCTTTAAATCGCTTGCATTCTATTGGCAAACTGTAAATTTTTCAGCTCACTTATGCAAAATAAAGATTACCTCAGACTTGGAAGTTAAATTAGATTAGCATTTCAGTAAAGATCAGCATGCAAGGTGAGTAGTGTCTCTTTCTAACAAATTACTAAACAATATGTGCTTCTTGGATAATGATAAGTATATCATTTCTGAGGCCACCTTCAAGGAGACCAGTGCAAGAAAAATGGTTATTTCTGGCAGTTAACAAATGAATAATTTATTTATAATGATTTGGAAATTTTAGTCACATAGAAATTTTTTTGAAGAACAGTAACTTATACATATGCATCTTGAGAAATAAGTTTTATAAAACCAGTTTTAATAATGTTCCTGAAGGAGTACAAATAGGATTTAACAATAGAAATGAATTTAAAATGTTCATTTATTATTAACACTGAATGTATAAACCCTATTAAGAAAAGAGCAGGGATAGTTTAATAAGACACTATCCTATGGATATGGATGTGTCAATAACTCTCAAATGATCATTATATTCATCCATTCTTCATTAAAAATGCATGGCTATTTAATTCCTGACAAACTCAAATATGAACATTGTGTTCTAGAAAAAGAGGCTTTTAATAATAAGTTTATTTATTTTTAATATAATTTATCAGTGATACCATTGTAGCAAAATATTTGTCACTGCAACTGGAAATTTGACTAGGAATTTATTGAAGATTTATTGCCATTTTCCCTTAGAGGACTGTTTACATGAAATGCATTTAAAAATACTAAAGACTAACAGAGAAGTTAAGGTGGGGATATGTCCCTGGAGGTGCTATTGTGTAAATAGGCTCAGACTTTACTTTTTTTTTTCTTTTAAAGATTTTATTTATTTATTTGACAGAAAGAGAGCAAGAGAGGGAACACAAGGAGCGGGAGTGGGAGAGGGAGAAGCAGGCTTCCCGCTGCGCAGGGAGCCCGACGCGGGGCTGATCCCAGGACCCTGGGATCATAACCTGAGCCGAAGGCAGACGCTTAAGGACTGAGCCACCCAGGCGCCCCTCAGTCTTTACTTTTGCACCCCAGCAGCTTTCATTTGGAAGGGAACACTTTTCATTATCCAAGTTTAAGGTATTCAACCCTTAAAAATTTGAATTAATGTTGTTATACTCACTGAATATAAAGGAATTTACTTATTGACTATTTAGCCTCTCAAGAGAAGATAGAACTTACGGATGTGTTCCTAGTGATCTAGCTTCACATAACATAAAATTTGACATATAGAAACAGCAATAACAACAAAATGAGAGCATATTAAGTAAAATAAACACTGGGAAAAGGGCAAGACAATGGGAAAGTTACAATGATACGCGTTTTTTCTGTTGAGAAACTATACTATATATTTATCAAAAAAATTTTTAAAGATTTTATTTATTTATTTATTTATTTATTTATTTATTTATTTGAGAGCGAGAATGAGAGAGAGAGAGAGCACATGAGAGGGGGGGAGGGTCAGAGGGAGAAGCAGACTCCCCGCCGAGCAGGGAGCCCGATGTGGAACTCGATCCAGGGACTCCAGGATCATGACCTGAGCCGAAGGCAGTCGCCCAACCAACTGAGCCACCCAGGCACCCTCAAATTTTCTTTTCACTAAAAGATAATTTGGGTAGATTTCATTCCCCATTATATGGAAGATTATGCTAATAATGCAAAATTATTGGGTGGAATATTTGGCCAAGTATGTAATGTTTATTTTTATATTACTGTTTTAAAGTGATTATATAACAATAGAGCCTTTTTAGTCCTTTAAGGCCATATAATATATCATAAATTACCAAGCTGTTTCCCTGTTTTTGTGGCATGGCAGAAAATTTCAAATTTTATAGAGTGAATTTAATGCTTTTGAATTTGTTCATTTAGGCCAAAACATAATACTATACCTTTAAAAATTCATTCACTCAGTCAAAACATATTTATTAAAAAGCAATTTCATTCCATGCTTGTTGTAAGTACTGAGGATACAGAAGTGATGAAATAGGTATGAGTCTTGATCTGGTAAAGCTTACAGTAGAAGGAGAAAAAGGCATTGAACAAATAATCAAATACAAACACAAAAAATGATGGACTGTGATCATTTATGGAAAATATAGCACAATATGAGAAATTATACCAGGGTTACCAAATTTGCATTGTGGTTAATGGAAAGCCTTCCCCCCAAAAAGTATGGATAAGACCTGAAACCTAAATAGAAATTATCAACAAAGAGTCAGTGAAGGGCAGAGGTAGTTAGAGCAAATATCATGTGCTTCCATATCCAAAGATGTTAAAAATGCTGAATGGATTCAATTCTTTGAAAGTCGGGCAATATGGCTATAATTAGCAGGGGAGGTAGAACTGATACAAGGGGAGACTAAGGAGTCTTCTGATCATGAAGGGACATGTTGGGAAAAATTTAGGAATTTGAATTTTGTAATATGTTTATTGGGGGGCCCATGAAGAATTTTAGTAGGAAAATCATATGCTTTTATTTCCATTTTGAGAATAAAATTTAGCTTCAGGAGACTGAAGTGGGGACAGGGTAGGTCGAAAAGTGAAGAGACAGGAGGTACTGCCAGCAAGAAAGAATTATAGCTTGAATTGGAGAAGTCACAGTTGCAATAGATAAAATTGGATAGATCTGAAATACATTTTGAAGTTAAGCTAACATAACCTGGTAACTGACAGGTGGTTGATGGAAAGAAGGAAGCCAAAGGAGCATGCACTCTATTTTCAACAAGCAGCTGAGTGTCATCACTATTTATAGATTGGAGAGTTTGAAGGAAGAGATGATTTATGGTAACTAACAAAAATTACATTTGGGATGTATTTGTCTAAAGTCCACTGAGACATATGAGGTGGAAATATCTGGTACTTACTGGAAACAGAGTTAGAAGGGAGTTTTGGACTGCAGATATATTGGTGGTCATAGTTTATATGTATTTGAATGTATTTGAAAGACAATGTAACCCAGAGTTAGAGTGAGAGAGAAGGAGAATGAGAGACAGAGGGAGAGAGAGGGGAAGGAAGAGAAAGAGAAAGAAAGGATGAGAGAGAGGGACAATGTAGGAGAGGGCGGAGGGAACTAAGGCAAGAGTGATTTTTTTCTGGAAGGAAAGAAGAGTGGAAAAATGTGGTGAATTCTGCTTAGAGACCAAGTAGATGCTATTAAAAAATGCACAGATATCAATAAAAGTGTGTAAGAAAACAAGGTAACACTTCCTTCCCTCCCAAGAATTACATATCAATTTAGATAAAAATATTTTTGAACACATTTTAAAATTAAAGTCATACCGAAACCAAGATAAGCATCTCTCTGGATTAAAAATAGGACAGAATCACATCCTGTAAATAGGTCTGTATCAATAGATAAAAATTTACTACAAAATTAGGACACTGAGTCCAGGAGGTCAAATTCACAGGTGTATTGGGGACCTTAATTTACCACAAAGCAAGAAAACAACTTGCGGAGTAAATCTGTGATATTGGAGATTTTTGTTTAAAAAGTTATGAAAACTTCCCATTTCCCTTAGGTTGTATAAAGCTGCAAATAGTATCTTTATCACACAAAAATGAGTAAAAGGTGATTAAAATATCATAACTTTCTTTGACTCTATCAGAAATCTGAGATCCCAAAGCAAATATTTAACCTAAAATTCAAGAAAGGGAAGACATGTCCTCTGGAGAAAGATGGAACATAAGAATTACCTCAAATGTGATGGAGGATAGAAAAATAATCTCTCTGTGGCCTCAACAAAATTTAGTCACCTGAATTACAAAGAATGCAGAAAGTGAAGTGGCCTAGCTTGTCAGTCAGTAATAGCTGAGACGTATACCTCAGTCTTTACTGCTTGACTACACAAAACAACTACCATTCTATTAAAAAATTTAAGGATACACACACAAGCAAGAGGAGCCAACCTATTATAAAGAGACAAAGCAATAAACAGAACCAGATTTGTAAATGACCTAGATATTGAAACTATCATATAGGACACTTTAAAATAACTATGATAAAAATATAAAAAATGTGGGAAAGGTGTACAACATGTATGAATATAGTGGGTATTAGTCTGGGTTTTCTAGAGAAACAGAACCAATATGTATATTGGTTATAGTATACCCTATATATTACATATACATATATCCTAATATATTTACATGAAACATTTTATGTAAAGAGATTTATTATAAGGAATTGGCTCACATGATTATGGAGGCTAAGAAGTCCCAAGATTTGCTGTTGGTTTAAGGGAGACCCAGAAGAACCAATGGAGTAAGTTCCAATGTTGAAAGTAAGACAAGACAGATGTCTCAGCTCTAAAACAATTAGAATTAATTCTCACTTACTTAGAGACTTTTGTTCTAGTCAAGCCTCCAATAGATTAGATTAGGCCCATACCCACTGGGTAGGGCCATCTGATTTACTCAGTTAATTCAAATGTTAATCTCATCCAGAAACTCCCTCACAGACACACCCAGAATAAGGTCTAACTAAATAGCTAGATGCCCAGTCAATTAGACACTTAAAATTAACCATCGCAGGAAATTTTCAGCAGAGATGAAATAGTCAAATGGAAATGCCAGAAATAATTATAAATTGTCAGATATGAAAGAATAACTTCAGTAGGAACATCAGTAGACTTGAAAGAACTGAAGATAAAATCATTGAAATTAGTTGGGTTGATAGACATTACCCAAAGTATGAGAGAGAATTAAGGGGGTGGGGGGCGGAGAGTGAAAGCACAGAATAAAACATTCAAGAGCTCTAATACAATATCAAATGTCTGATATATGTATAATTTCAATCCTAGAGGAAAATACCAAGAGAACAGAGTAGAAGAAACGTGAAGAAATAATAGTCCGTATATTTCCTCAGATTGATTTTCTTAATTGCATATATAATAAAACTTTATTCTGTGCTTAAAACTTTTAAATGTCTCTCTTTGCTTTCAGTAGTATCATTATTTTTTAATTTTTTTTAATTTATTTTTTTTATTATGTTATTCACCATACATTACATCATTAGTTTTTGATGTAGTGTTCCATGATTCATTGTTTGCGAGTAGTATCATTCTTTTAGCCTGACTTAAAACCTCTATAATATTATCTTCATTGGTATCCAAGCCATATTTCCTGTTTCTGTGATAGCTTCTCAAGCACTCAATACATTAGCATACACAACTGTCTCAAGTTCCAGATATATACCATGTTCTCTTGCAACATCTGTACTTGAACATGTGGGTTCCCTATTCTCAGAATCCCTGTCCACACCCAAGTCAACCTGACCTTAACTCGTATCTCAAGGATGAAATTGAAGGTTTTTATTTGAGGTCTTCCCTGATTTCCAGGTTATGTTAGTAAGTTCCCATTTTACCACCAGCTTGATTTTACCACAGCATTTATAATAATCTATTACAATTTTTTCCTTATTTATGTTTTTCTGAGTAGGCAGTAAATCTGATTTTGGTGAATACATTATGGTTTTCTCGTATTTCTCTGTGTAGTTCAAGGACTAGTGCATAGCAGATGCTTGATAAATGTTCACCAAATTAATAAATGACTAATAAGATAAAAATAATGAATAATATTAATAACAAAGAAAATACGACTGGCCAGCTACAGACTTCAGTAGTTTATGAATAGTTAGGTGTTCTTTAATTATTACTTTTAAATGTTCAAAACACTTTTTAATTTATTCTTCTGTGCTCAGCACATTTGTAAAGACTCATAACTTACAAAAATCTAGGCATCAAAAGTTGAGAATAAAAAAAGCAATCTTACACAGTTTAACAATATATAAAAACACAAGCTAGCAGTTATTGTAAATCACTAATAGAATGCACAAACTTTCTCAGAGCACAATGTAACCATGCTGAAAAAGGTTGTAGAAATAACTTGTAGCAAACCTTTCAAAGCAGACTCTATTAATCTTAATTTTTACTGTTACATTTATCAGAATTAACGCATGAAAGATTATATATGTGAGCTATTTATATGATAATGAAATTGTATAAAATCTGTGGTATGCACAAATCAAACATTTATATTTGCTTTCTTTCTTGTTATGCTTATTTTGTTATATTTGTGACTTGTAATTTATTTTCATATTCCATATTTATGAATAGGAAATTGTAATCTATATAAAGACTTTGTCAGTCTTTTGCTGAGGTATGTCTCTTTCTCTATCATAAGTGTATCCTCTAAATAATGGTATATATGATTGCACTCTCAACAAACTCTCATTGTAATTCTAAATGAATTTGGAATTTTGTTCGGTCATCCAACAAAACATGCTTAATATAGTCATTCT
The DNA here is from genome assembly GCF_011800145.1 of Mirounga leonina. NCBI lineage: Eukaryota > Metazoa > Chordata > Mammalia > Carnivora > Phocidae > Mirounga > Mirounga leonina. The sequence goes on from NW_023270316.1 coordinate 47,486,324, forward strand.
GTGAATGAACCTTTTGAATTAAGGAAGATCATCCCAGAAAAATATGTCAAGTTTAAAAAGGGCATTCCCCACCCCCCCAAACCCTAGGATTTGAAGATGAAAATCTAGCACAAATGAAATTCTTTTATCTATATTCTGGAATTATAAAATTGATCTCTATTCATATTGTGTTCTTTGACTTTCTATAGAACTTTAATTTTTGCCTAGCTTCCCCAGGAGCACAGTACTGCCCTACATGTCCTAATGGAAATCCAATCTCAAAGGAATCAGTTTGTCTTTTTCATGTCTTAAATTGTGGACTGGTTGTATCATCCACATTACTTTTTTTTGTTAATATTTTTATTTATTTATTTGAGAGAGAGAATGAGAGAGAGAGAGAATGAGAGGGGGGAGGGTCAGAGGGAGAAGCAGACTCCCTGCCGAGCAGGGAGCCCGATGTGGGACTCGATCCCGGGACTCCAGGATCATGACCTGAGCCGAAGGCAGTTGCTTAACCAACTGAGCCACCCAGGCGTCCCTATCCACATTACTTTATACAAGATCTTATTTAACCATTTCTCCTTTCCTCAAACTTCTTTGTAATTTTCGAATGCTACTAATTTGGAAATTCAATATTTGAAAGTGGTACCTCATTAAGATTTTGTTTGTTTGTTCCTTCCTAGAGCCTTGATTTTTCCTGCTAATCTTTGAGTAAACATTTGTAAAGTTTCTAATATTCTATCCTATTCTACATCTTCTGTATTCTCTTCCACCTTTCATTATTCATGTAAACTTAAACTTCAAAAGCCACTCCCCCCTTTGAAATGTACATGTTATTACATAATAAAATTTCATAAGAAATCATTTACCAAACAATTCAGATTTACCAGTGAGTTCTCAAAACCTGTTCAAATTGTCTTTTGTAATAAAGAACTAGTTTTTACTAAATGAAGTTATTTGAATGTTGATTATATATACATACATATATATACCATATTAAAAGTTTAATTATATAACTAAATGTGTGATAAGTGTATTCTAACTTATTAGAGGTATAATTTACAATTAAAATTATATATTTAAGGAGTACAAATTGATGATTTGATATATATAAGCATTGTGAATTAATCATGACAGTCAAGCCGATTAATATATCCATCACCACCTTTGCTTTCTTTTTTCTCTCTCTCTTTTTTTTGCGGTGAGAACACTTAAGATCTACCCTCTAAGCAAATTTCAAGTGTATAATACTGTACTGTTAACTATAATTAACTATAGTCACATTGTTAGACATTAAATCTCCAGAACTTATTCATCTTACATAACTGATACTTTGTACCCCTTGACCAACATCTCCCTATTTCCAATATCCCCTAGCCTCTGGCAACCACCATTGTACTCTCTGTATCTAAGAGTTTGACTGCTTTAGATTCCACATATAAGTGAGGTTATACATTATTTTTGTGTGTGTGTGCCTGACTTATTTTATTTAGCATAATGTCTACCAGATTTATCCGAGTGGCAGGATTTCCTTATTTCTCATGCATGGCTGAGTAATATTCAATTGTACATATATACCACATTTTCTTTTATTTTTTCTAAGTTTTTATTTAAATTCCAGTTATTTAGTATTATATTAGTTTCAGGAGTAGAATTTAGTGATTCATCACTTACATACACCACTCAGTGCTCATCACAAGTACCCGCATACCTATCACCTATTTAACCCAACACCCTGCTCACCTCCCCTCCTATAACCCTCAGTTTATTTTCTATAATTAAGAGTCTGTTTCCTGGTTTGTCTCTCTTCCCCCACCCCCATGTTTATCTGTTTTATTTCTTAAATTCCACATATGAGTGAAATCATATGGTATTTGTCTTTCTCTGACTTACTTTGCTTACCATAATACTCTCTAGCTCCATCCATGTCATTGCAAATGGCAAGATTTCATTCTTTTTGATAACCACATTTTCTTTAGCCATTCATCGGTGGACATTTGGGTTCTTTCCAAAATTTGTCTATTGTTGATAATGCTGCTATAAACATTGGGGTTCATGTGTCCCTTTGAATCAGTGTTTTTACATCCTTTGGGTAAATACTTAGTAGTGTAATTGCTGGATCAGAGGGTCTTTCTATTTTTCACTTTTTGAGAAGCCTCCACCCTGTTTTCCAGAGTGGCTGCACCCGTTTGCATTCCCACCAACAGTGCAAAACAGTTCCCCTTTCTCGCCTTTCCTTGCCAACACCTGTTGTTTCCTGTGTTGTTAATTGTAGCCATTTTGACAGGTATGAGGTGATTCCTCATTGTAGTTTTGATTTGTATTTCCCTGATGATGAGTGATGTTGAGCATCTTTTCATGTGTCTGTGGCCATCTGGATGTCTTTGGAAAAATGTCAATTCATGTCTTCTGCCCATTTCTTAACTGGATTATTTGTTTTTTGGGTGTTGAGTTTGATAAGTTCTTTATAATTTTGTATACTAACCCTTTATCAGATATGCCATTTTTCAAATATCTTCTCCCATTCTAAAGGTTACCTTTTAGTTTTGATTGTTTCCTTCGCTGTGCAAAAGTTTTTTTATTTTGATGTAGTCCCAATGGTTTATTTTTGCTTTTGTTTCCCTTGTCTCAGGAGATATATCTAGTAAGAAGTTGCTATGGCCAACATCAAAGAGGTTACTGCCTGTGTTGTCCTCTAGGATTTTGATGGTTTCCTGTCTCACATTTAAGTCTTTCATCCATTTTGAATTTATTTTTGTGTATGGTGTAAGAAAGTGGCCCAATTTCATTGTTCTGTGTGTTGTCCAGTTTTCCCCAGCATCATTTGTTGAAGAGACTGTTTTTTGTTTTTTTTTTGTTGTTGTTTGTTTCCATTGGATAGTCTTTACTGCTTTGTTGAAGATTAGTTGACCATATAGCTGTAGGTCATTTCTGGGTTTTCTATTCTATTCCATATTTCTATTCTATTCCATAGATCGATTCCATAGATCTATGTGTCTGTTTTTGTGCCAGTATACCACATTTTCTTTATCCATTCATCTGTCAACAGAATCTTAGGTTGTTTCATATGTTGATTATTGTGAATAATGCTGAAATAAACATAAGAGTGCAGATATTTCTTTGAAGTTCTGATTTTATTTCCTTTGGATATCTACGTAGAAGTGAAATTCCTGAAACATAAGGTAGTTCTATTTTTTAATTTTTTGAGGAACTGCTATACCATTGTCCATAATGGCTATACAAACTTACATTTCCGCCAGTGGTGTACAAGAGTTACTTCTCTCTACACCCTCATCAACACTTGTTATCTTTTGGCTTTCTGGTAATAGCATTCTAAAAAGTGCGAGGTGGTATCTCATCATGGTGATGATTTGCATTTAGATGATGCCAAGTGTCTCTAATATAACTACTGCCCATTTTCATGTCTTCTTGGAGATAATGTCTCTTCAGGTCCTTTGCTCACTTTTTAATCAGGTGGTTATTTTTCTTTTTTTTTTTTTAAGATTTTATTTATTTATTTGACAGAGAGAGAGACAGCGAGAGAGGGAACACAAGTAGGGGGAGTGGGAGAGGGAGAAGCAGGCTTCCCGCGGAGCAGGGAGCCCGATGCGGGGCTCGATCCCAGGACCCTGGGATCATGACCTGAGCCGAAGGCAGACGCTTAACCAACTGAGCCACCCAGGCGCCCCTATCAGGTGGTTATTTTTCTATTGATTATAGGAGTTCTTTATATATTTTGTATATTAACCTCTTATCAGATATATGATTTGCGGGCATTTTTTTTTTCCATTCCATAGACTGTTTTTTTATTCTGTTGATTGTTTCCTTTGCTATTCAGAGCTTTTTTGATTGATACAATCTGATTTGTTTATTTTTCCATTTGATAGCTTTTTTTTTTTCAGTGCCATATCTGTGAAATCATTGTCAAAATCAATGTCAAGGTTTTTCCTTTTATTTTCTTTTGGTCTTTATAGTTTTTGGTCTTATGTTTGAGTCTTTAATCCATTTAAAATTGATTTTTCTTTTTTGGTGATAATATGGATGCAATTTCATTCTTCTGAATGTGGATATCTAGTTTTTCCACACCCATTTATTGAAGAGATTATCATTTCCTCATAGTGCATTTTTGGCACCTTTGTTGAAGATCAGTTGTGTATGTGTAGATTAATTTCTGGGCTCTTTATTCTGTAGTATTAGTCTATTTGTCTGGATTTTGTTGTTATTGTTGTTGTTTTTAGAGATCCAAACACAAAATGTTCCATCCATTGGTGCAGCTTGGTTGTCATAACATGTCCTGCATAATACGTCTAAACACCTCTTCTTATCAAAGCAGCACAGAGGTGCTCGGGTTAAAGCATAATGCACATAATATTGTCTTGGTAACAATAGTAGAAGGACACAAAACAAATTAGATATAGATTATTTCTGAGACTCAAAACTGACTTTTCCCCTTTTCTTTTAATTAGTCTATTTGTCTGCTTTTATGCCAGTAACACACTGTTTTGATTAGTATAGTTGTGGAATGTATGTTAAAATCAGGAAGTATGATGTCTCTATATTTGTTCTCCTTGTTCAATATTGCTTTGACTACTGGGGTTTTTTTTGTGGTTTCACACAAATTTCAAAATTGTGTTTTCTATTTCTGCTGAGAATGCCATTGGGATTTTGATAGGAATTGTATTGAATCTGTAGATCACTACATGTAGTGTGGACATTCTTGAAATACTGTCTTCCAACCCATGAACATAAGATGTCTTCTCATTTATTTTTTTTTAATTTCTTACATCAACAACTTAAAATTTCAATGTACAAATCTTCTACCTCTTTGGTTATGTTCGTTTCTAAATATTTTATCCTTTTCAGTGCTATTCATTTCTTAATTTCTTTTTTGGATAATTCATTCTTTGTGTAAAAACATGTAATAGATTTTTGTGTGTTAATTGTACATCTTGCAACTTTACTGTATTTTAATTTTTCTGTTAAGTCATTAGGATTTTCTACATATTTGATCATGTCATCTACACACAGATCATTTTACTTCTTCCTTTCTGATTAGAATGTCTCATTTCTTTTTCTTGTCCAATTACTCTGCCTAGGACTTCTAGTACTATGTTGACAAGAAGTCGTTAGAGTGGGATTCCTTGCTATTTACCACATTTTTTTTTTTAAGATTTTATTTATTTATTTGAGAGAGAGAATGAGATAGAGCATGAGAAAGGGGAGGGCCAGAGGGAGAAGCAGACTCCCTGCTGAGCAGGGAGCCCGATGCGGGACTCGATCCCGGGACTCCAGGATCATGACCTGAGCCGAAGGCAGTCGCTTAACCAACTGAGTTGCCCAGGTGCCCGCTATTTACCACATCTTAAAGGTAAAGCTTTCAGTTTCTTTTTTCCCCATTGATCATGATGTTACCTATGAGTTTTTCATACATGGCCTTTATTGTTTTGAGGCAAGTTGCTTCTATTTTGTTGAGAGTTTTAATTATGAATGGATATTAGACTATATCAGATACTTTCAGTTCATTTATGATCATGTGGTTTTAAAATTTCATTTTGTTAACGTGTTTTATTACATTGATTTATGTATGTTAATCCATCCTTTCATCCCTGGGATAAGTCCCATTTGATCGTGGTATATGATTATTTTAATGTGCTACTGAATTCAGTTTGCTACCTCATTTTAACCAGTTACCTCTGCAAAGACCCTATTTCCAAATAAGGTCACATTTTTATTTTTGGGTGGCCATGAATTTTGGGGGACTCTAGTCAATCAAGTATACAATCCAAGCCATTTTTTGATTCTACTGATACCAGCATTGTTTGTGTGGGATCCTCCTCCTCTTTATTAGCTTCATGTCACAGTACATGACTTTATACTGCATGATATTTAAAAAATATATATGTGACCTGCTGGATTTAGATCAACTATGAATTAAGCACAACTACTTTTTTAAGTAAATTACTGATTACTAAATTACTGATCATGGAAAATAGCTATATTCTTATGGTTTCAATCAATATTAATTGTTTGGATTTGTTACTGTTTCTTTTTATTTTTAAATATAGTTAAATGTGTTTCTAAAGCTAAAGCTCCTGTATGTCAGCAGATTTTTTCCTTGTTTTTTTTTTTCTGATTTTGATGATATATATGCCTTTATATATCTAATCTTTTAAACATTATATCCTTTTACGTAATGGCAGATATTCCGATTACTTACATAGCTCACTAGATTAAATAGACACTGTGATGTGCAGCATTATGTACTTTCCATCTGAAAAATAAATAGGAAATGTTAAAGCTTATTACAAAGTGAGGTAAGGAACTAGCTCATCTCTCTCTTTGAGGCATATGACAAGATGTTAATGTGTAGTAGGCTATAATGATCTTAGCATATGTTCATCTTCCTGGTATATATGAACACTAGCTTCATTTTATATCTTACTTTGGAGCAATTTTGGGTATTTTAAATGTTAAATCACAGATACAAGTATGAACTGAGCAATATTAGTTTATACATTAAAACATGATTTTTATGTAAGTTTGTGCATATTTATTAGTAAGTAAATCCCAAGTTTCTATGATCATCCAGTTTAATCTGTGACTAAAGACTCTTGTGGTTAGGTGGATATGAGAAGAGGATATAACAAACTAGAGGTAAAGGGGAAGAGGGGAAGATACAAAGATTTGCTATACAAACTCCTGAAAATGTCCAAAGCAAGCATAGAAAGCGTGAGATCCACACTAGACCCACTGAACAAGGTAAGTGGGGTCATTGTGTTGTTAGTGCCTGAATATGACTTGTCCTTTAATATCTCCCCTACATAAGTAGCAACTAAATGATGGGCATAAGCAGGCATCTCTTTATGATTAAAAACTAGAATAAAATATGTAACCTACATATTCTTCTTAACTAAAGGAAAACATGTCCCTCAGATAAAATAGAATATCTTAACATGTATAGCAAAAGAATGTGGGAGCAGTAGAGAATCTAAAATCCATATGCTTTAAATTATTACCATGTGCTGCCAGTTATAAACAGTGTCATTTATAATATACGCCCTGACTTCTAATCCATCCCTCCTTCTATCCCCTGCATCACTGCCAAGAAGTATTCCTCATGAAATATCCACTGCTACCTTACTTGAGGGGATCTGCTATCTTTTGAATCTCCTTCATAGTAAGTAAGTTCTTTATGTAGAGGAGGCAAGGACATAGGGCAAAGAGGTGGGAGGCAGGGGATTGATTAGATGGGGTCAGGGGAGAAGAAGAGGAAATGGAAGACTTACTGTATTTTGTGTTTGACTGCTAATCTATACATTTTGCTTCTGCATTAGGATCTCTAGTGTAAAAAAAAAAAGAGTTCTTTATGTTAAGCAGGTCAGGAAGAAATCTAGCACTAGAAACTAATATTGAGGTCTATAAATTGTCTGTTTTTAGATATATTTGAGTAAATAATTAGTAGATGTATTGAGTTTATTGGCTAACAATCCAATGTCTACCTTGGCTCTTCCTCACATTCCTTCCATCCTTCTTTTGTTTTTTTCTTCCACTAGTGTTCATTTGATGACTATGTGCACTATCTAGGTTCTAGTTGTATTAAGCAAAACAGATACTATTCTAATTCATATTGTGTTTACAGTCAGGAAACAATGTTCTACTTAGGGAAGCATTAATTTGCAGCAATTAAAACCTTGTCAGAATAGAAAATTTATGAGGTAAAAGGTATGTAATTGTTTGAAAATATAGGACAGATAAAATAAATAAATATGATTACAGACATTTAAGTGTTATATATTTGCTTGAACCAGGAACCAGATAATAGATATACTCATTTAAATGCATTTAAATGATTGTAACTTGTTTTGAAAATTTAAAAATGCAAATAACTAGCAATGTCTCCAATATAGAATATGAAAATGTACTACAAGAATATGTCTGACATTAAAATGCTAGCAACATTCAGTACTACTAATTTATAGTGATAATGAGACCTGGAAGGACATAAAGTTATAGTAAAAATAAAAGTGACATAGACAAGCTGAAGGCAATGAGTGCCTTAAAAAGACTTTTCACTGGATATTAAAATGCTGAGTCAGCCAATATCATACTTTAGGAAGCAAAAAAACCCAAAAACAAACAAACAAAGCTCTTTATTTATTTATTTTTTTAATTTTATTTATTTATTTGACAGAGACACAGCGAGAGAGGGAACACAAGCAGGGCGAGTGGGAGAGGGAGAAGCAGGCTTCCCGCGGAGCAGGGAGCCCCATTCGGGGCTCGATCCCAGGACCCTGGGATCATGACCTGAGCTGAAGGCAGACGCTTAACGACTGAGCCACCCAGGTGCCCCCAAACAAAGCTCTTTAAACTGTCCAAAACATATTGCTCCAGGAACTCAACTTTGAGAGTCAAGAGAAACTCCATAGTGAAGGCACACTCTCAATTAAGTTAGAAAGGAGTGAAATTTTAAATAATAGGAAACTTACTGCATTTCTTATTTTAAAATTTTATTGTAGTAATAATAATTAACATATTTATTTTAACAAAATTTTAAGTGTATGATATAATATTAACTATAGGCACAATGTTGTACAGCAGATCTCTAGAATTTATTGGTGTTGCATAACTGGCACTTTATATCTATCGAATAGTAACTCCTTATCCCCCCTACTCCAGCTCCTGGTAACCACCATTCTACTCTCTGCTTCGACAAGTAAGACTACTTTAGCTACCCCATATAAGTGGAATAATATACTATTTGCATTCTTATTTCACATATCATAATGTCCTCCATATTCATCCATGTCATTGTATATTGCAGAATTTCTTTTTTAAAGCTACATAACATTCTCTCTTATGTATATACTACATTTTCTTCATCCATCCTTCCATTGATAGACATTTAATGAACAACCTTCCAATGATGGAGGTTGTTTCTACCACCTGGTTATTGAGAATAATGCTGCAGTGTACATGGGATTGAAGATACTGATTTTAATTCTTTTGGATAAATACCTAGAAGTAGGATTGCTGTATCGTATCATAGTTTTATTTTTAATTTTTTAAAGATTTTATTTATTTATTTATTTATTTATTTATTTATTTAATTTATTTATTTATTTGAGAGAGAGAGGGAGAGAGCACAGGAAGTGTTGGGAGGAGCAGAGAAAGAAACAGACTCCCCACTGAGCAGGGAGTCTGATGTGGGGCTCAATCCCAGGACCCCGGGATCATGACCTGAGCTGAAGGCAGACACTTAACTGTCTGAGCCACCCAGTTACCCTGTTTTTAATTTTTTGAGGAACCTCCATACTGTTTTCCATAGTGGCTACACCATTATATATTCTCACTAATAATGTATAGAAGTTCCAATTTCTCCACATCTTACCAACACTTGCTATATTTATTTTGATAATGTGCATCCTGACAGGTATGATGTGATATAACATTGTGGTTTTGATTTGCATTTTTCTGATGATTAGTGATGCTCAGTGTCTTCTCATATATCTTAGTCATTTGAAATGTGTTTTCAAGTCCTCTGTCCATTTTTAATCGGGTTGTTATTTTTAATACTGAATTGTAGGAGTTCCTTATACATTTTAGATATTAATCCATCAGATACAAGAATTACAAATATGTTCTCCCATTTTGTAGGTTGCCTTTTTACTCTGTTAATTATTTCCTTTTCTGTGTGTAAGATTTTTAGTTCGATGTTGTTTCACTTATTTATTTTTGGTTTTGCAATCTACAAATCAATGCAATTGCTATCAAAATCCCAAATGGCATTCTTTACAGAAATAGAAAAAAATGAAAATTTATATGGAATCACAGAGGACACCCCAAATAAGATAGAAAAAGCTAAAGCACCACATTTCCTAATTTCAAAATGTATTACAAACCTAAAGTTATTTATTTATTTATTTATTTATTTATTTATTTATTTATTTATTTA